>NW_018020644.1:338906-462552 GCF_002006095.1 Pseudomyrmex gracilis
TTTATTACACATTTTAGATGTTTACGCATTTTAACACACATGCGATCTGCATAAAATTATCATATTACACATTTATGTGTGTTTAAATAACACAGATAAGCGTGTAATCTTACAATTACACAGAAAAAATGTGTTAAAGTAACACACATGGATTTGCAGTGTAGATACGTCTGCTACGTACATACGTCTAATGGCCCCTGCCTTTAACGGTATTCGCGCGCACGGGGATACGGTAAATCCGCTCGACCGCTATACCTCTCGACGTATCTCTCTCTCTCTCTCTTTCTTTCTCTCTCTATCTATCGTAGAGAGAACAAAAATATACCCACTACACCACGGCGAGAACGTACGCGCCGCGAATTCCCAACAAAAATAAACGTTTCCGCGCGTCCGGGAGAAACGGCATTGCAGCGCGGTGAACCCCATGCCATGCCAAGCTCGCGTAATAAAGCTCTGGATTTCGAAAGCGGGAGGAATATCTTACGGCCGGTGTGTACGCTGCACGGCTTCGATTTAAAACGCGCTTGCGGTCGCGAAAAGATCCCCCGAGATCGTTTCTCTCGCAATCCACTGACGGTCGTGAATTGCCGTTGTGTGAAGTTTTTTTACAGGTCTCGCCACGAGAATTAAAACTAAATTCTCTCTGTACCTCTCTTCAAGAGAAGAGACAAAAATTGGATGTAATATTATAAAAAGAAGTAGAATAAACTTTTTTTAATTAAAAGGTATAACATGTGATCCGCAATTTTTTCTTTCTTTTTTTCAGAGAATTTCGGAACTTGTGGAAAAGTACAAATGATGTTTTACTGTTCTTCATAACGTGAAGCAGATGAATTCCCTCGACATAAAATGAATGATACGCGAATGATTCAAAACGTGCGAGAATTTTTTCGTCGAATGCGCTTAATTTTCCGTGGCTTTGGCGAAAAATCTCGTTATTTCAATACGCGGAATGAAGACAATTCATAAAAATACACAGGATTCCTCTCTCTTGTTTCAATTTGTATTAATATTTTAGCTGATATCGTCTTTCCCAAAAGAGGTAAAAAATCCACGATACAGATACACATATAATAAAAAATTTTTATAAATAAATTTTCTTCTATTTATACTTGCGTATTAAATCAAAATTGTAATTTAAAATTTCAAACTGTAAAATATTTTTTCAATCGATAAATGAAGAAAATGTTTGTAATTTATTTTTGTGCTTACTCCGATCGATCTGCCAATCAGGTCTGCGGAATCGCGATACGTGTGTTGAAATGCGCCGCGACGAGATTTTCGCTTTTTCCTGCGCGGAGAACAGTTATTGCGATCTGAAAACTATTGCACGGATAAACTCCGACGTAATAGAGTCGCAATTGTAAGTCAAACGGCCGCGGTAGTATTGCGCTTAAGTTTCGACAGTTTTACTGGCGCAGGGGATTTTGCGGCGGGACGCACCGTGGCCAGAAGTCGCGAAAGCTGGGTGCGCGGTTTAAAGGAAAATAGAACACGGCGCATTTTTACCGAGAGTTAACTCCTCCTCGGCACCGACTTTATCGCGTCGCCTTTTATTGCTACTGTATTCGAAGTTACTCGACTTTACGCTCTTATAAAGGAGCGATACCTGCGCTTTGTTCGCCGTTTGCGGAGAGAGCAAACATTTCGTAACAATCGCAAAATATTTATTCCGCCAACAAAATGTGTTGATAAGCACATGTAAGTGCCGTTCCCGTCAAAGAATAATCAGAATAATTTTACTACCAAAGAGAAGCATTTCTTCGCTCACAATGTATCTTCGAAAACACCCCTCAAATGTCTCGGTATTCTTGTACCGAGCTGATATTTCAGACACTGGTTTCTTTCATGATCATAAAGACTCGAAATAAGAGTAAGACAAAAATTGTGGCCTTTATTACGAAATTTCTAAAGCGGCGATATATCTAAATTTATTTTGTGTTTGATTTATCGCAAGTGATCCCCTTGAATCTGACACGCTCAGATTTATGTTAGATGAGAACAATTTATTTCTCCGATTCTTTGGACGTTTGATATCTCGCAAATATAACGGTCGATTTACCATTAAATTGTCGACTTTAAATCGCTGTGAAACAAATTAATTTGTAAAAATCAAATAAATCTGTGAAATCTTTTCTGATTAAACATTCTTTTTAATAAAGTTCACGAACGTCGATTTTTTTCTTTTCAGTCCAATTATGACAACGTTCGGAGAGACCATTTTTCACTGAAATATCCCGATCTTTAACCAAACGGAAAGCTCGGCTCGACTGACATTGAACATGTTATGTCGAATATAATATTCGGAATAAAATTCCACCAATATGTATAATATATATGTCAGAAGCTCATGGATCTAGATGGAATGATCGATAGGTTTCGATCGCATTTAACGGGTTTCGAAGAGAGATCGCAGCGATTCGTCGTGACTTGCGAAATTTCGGAGACGAAATAGCCCGTCGTTATTTCGACGATAGGTATCGATTATGACGAACGATCCTTTTCGTCGGGCCAGCGGTTGGTATCGACGTGTATATTTTGACGCTTATGGAAAATCTTGGACAGCGCGTTTATGAAGGATGGCGGACAGGAAGCGAGATCGATTAGTCCACTTTGTCGTGGTTCATCTCTTTTCCGGGACGATAAACGTCATTTATAGAGCTCGCCCCACGCGATACATCGATCTCTTTTAGCCGCAGAACATGACGAAGCATTTTTTGCAAGCTTAGAGAAACTATAGCGTTATAACCGTCTTTAATAAATGCTTTCACGTGCAATTTATAACTAGAATTAAATCGACGATTGAAAGAAAAACTGGAAAGTTGTCTTTTGATTTTTACTTCGCGAACATGGCAAATCCTATCGAAGAGCAAGTTGAGAGTTCAATGTTGATATTTTTCCGATGTGGAGAGCTCGCTATTTCTCTTGCACTATTTTCAGTACGGCTCGTGTGTAAGTTTGGAGAGTTGAACGATGCAAAAGTCAAACGATGGTAAATAACATGTACGTGGAGGGCGATAAAAACCGAGCGTAGAATTAAATATGTTATACGAAGTACGTTCGCGCTGTCGTCCGAAAGTAAGCGGAAAAGTGGACAGTGTGTTCTCGTGCCAGGAATAATCTCGAAAATATTTTTTTGCCGAGATTTTCAATTTATATCAGCCTCTTGCGCCGCGACTCGACGAAGGCGAGTTTTCAATTAAAAATATCACCTCCGCCATATGTATACGCGTCGCTACACTCATTGCACACACAAGTATGATTGCGACAAAGCTGTCCCGTATTTTTGCGGAACATACTCCGTATTCCAGAAGGAAACACATTGCGCGCATTCAAAAAAAAAAAAACATGCTGACATAGGTGACATTTTGTCAAGAATCACGCGTTCCGATTTATACGATGCGGCGCAAGGATGTTATAGGAAGCAATTATTAGATTTGCGAATGCATCGAAGTCGCGAGACAAATTGCTACATTTAGAATCGATAACAAATATATAAAATCTCGGCAAATTGTTCAACGAATCTATCCACCGACGGCGAAATGTAATAGATAACAACGTAATTTTCTTGCGCGCGATATTCCGCGGCGATAATCCGTAATAATACGCAAAACGCGGTTTCGTTAACCTCTATGTTGCCTTGTGATTCCAATCAGTGCCGCATATTTTATCGTGTTTCACGCCGAGTTAATTTGTTCGCGCCAAAAACCAAACCATCCAAGGGAGGAGGCTGTAAATTGGAAGTGAAAATTTATACAAGAGTAAGTAAAATTATTTTTTAAATCGAATGGAGAAATTGACAATTAACCGGCAAACAAACTGGAGCATAAGTTATTTATATCGCGAATTTTGAAATTAATATCGGATGATCCGCTGTATAACGATCTGGGCGCGGAAAAGAAGAACGACCGGTAGAGAACTGCAGGTGGCGGCGGAACTTTTATTCTCGTCGCGGTCTTAAGAAATCTTTTCCGAGATCTTTAGAATACAGTTGGAAGCATCCGCGCCGGGTTCGCATCTGCAAGAAATGGATCGACTTCCTTCCTCCGGTTGGACTGGCACATCGCGTGACACTTTGGAGGATTACACGAGCTATAAATCATCGCGAGACGCAGCCGCTGTTTTAAATATTATTAATGGTCCGAAGATATATAAGATACTGTAAAGATGTGCAGATATAAATTAATATCTAAAATTCTATGTCGAATTCAGTTCTCACATCTCAGTTCTATTACTCGTTTTTTCAGAAACATCGAAATTGCAGTTTTTCTTGTATAACGCAGACTTTAGGTTTATTACAACAATTATATATGTATATACACATATATAATTGTTGTAATAAACTTAAAGTCTGCGTTAGTAAAAAAGTTCTAAATAAACCTTAAATGTGAATTAAAAGCTATCTTACATATTAAAATTTTATGGAAAAAAGTTCATTTTTGAATAATTATATCACAAATTATCCGTGCAAAGTTGCCCAGATTCGCACGGATAATTAGGACAGATAATGCCGGTAATTATGCGAAATATAGCACCGAACTTTCCTGAATTTCAAGAGAAGACTTTCGGAACCGTGTCTCATGCTCAAAATTCTATTCGACGAATGCGCGTCTCGTTTCTTCGATATCGGACTGAGAACGAATTTCAAACGCGATTTCTGTCTTGATCTTTCGTCAAAGAGACAGCTGTTGACGTAATGTTGAGAAGATCCGACAGCTTCCGGCCAAAGTGCGTGTTCGCCATCGTCGCGGAGTTTGAATAATTTCGCCAACTAAATATTCTCGCTTGTTCTCTTTAATTTCCATAAATTCGTTTACCCGCCGCCCAAGAAGAGAAGAAAATCTCACCAAGTTTGGAGATACTTTCTTGTCCTAGATCGCGCAAATTTTTATTTTCGGGAAGTTTCTCGTCCTCGACGTAATCAGAAGAGACAAGTTGTTCAGTCATTTGCGGAGTTTACTCCACAACCTGTGAATGTAACATGTCTGTTTTTTTATGTACATAAAAGAATTCGCGAGAGAAGGATAAATTGAATAGCAATGGAAATTATTTTTCTTAAAGTGACATTTTTCTTTCTTCTGAAGTTTGTCTCTTTTTCCTTTTTTGCCGCAAAATTTTTCTCTATGAAACTTTGGTAAAACCAGTTTTACCAAAATTTCTGTCGAATTTTGATGAATCAGAGAACTTTTGCAATTCATTTTTATTACAAAATGCGAATAAAGATATTGAGAGAGAGAGAGAGAGAGAGAGAGAGAGAGAGAAAGAGAAAGAGTAAAGACATTAAAAGCATCTCTTTATGCAACTGAATTTACAAATTTGCTCGCGTCTCACGATTATGTCAATGTGTCAGCATAAGAGACGATATAATATTTTGTTCGTTGAATATTTTATTTATTCGAATTGCCATGATAGAGACCACACGGCTCGATACGGTGGAACGACGTTATATTCATTTATGCATAAAAATACGCATCAAGACCGGACGTCACTCGTCGTTTATCTCAATGCAATTCACGTCGACCGTAAAACATGCGCTTTAATTATGACGCTAATGGCGAATGTGATTAAGTCGATAATGAAATGCCGCGCATAATTATTAACATTACCGCGTTTAGCGTCATCCTAGGCAAAATTATTGGATTTTCATGTCGGGCTTTATTGGGGTGCATGATCGACGAAGATCGATCGGGATTTACACGAGGCATTGACATCTCGCGGCAACTGCAGATTTAATCTTGTTTGTGAATGATTAACTGCATATATTCAGATACTTTAATAAATAATAAAAACATCAACAAAAAATATATTAAAAAATAAAATTAACAAAAAAAAACCGATATTATTTTTACGTATTATTTTTACGATATTTTTTTCTCGCTAATATCATATAATTCTCTGTTCTTTTTATGCATATATTCCAAATTTATATAATATTTTACAAAAACTAGCACAACACAGGCGCGCGCTACACGCACGATGTTATTGTTTTTATTTTAACGTGTTGTGCCAGTAAACACAACCTGTCACCGCGATGACAGCTAATATATACGTCTTACAAATCATATAATGCACATGATGTACATATGAGAGATGTCAGGAATAACGCGTGAAAATCAACCCAAAAAAATAGAAAGAAGGGAAAGTGGAAAAACAACATGTGACTAAAGTCACGTGTCTTTAAAAACGTGACTAAAGTAAAGTCACGTAACAGGAGAAAGAATAAAAAAGAAAATATTATATATCACCTTCTCCCTGTCACGTGACTTTAAAAAGCGCAAGAATACTTTTGTTTTTTAGTGTTTTGATCTGAAGCGATTTAGACTTAAACGAAAGTAATCGGTGCAGTCATTCTTGAGATAGTGCTCCATGAAAATCTTCTCATTTCTCAATTACATGAATTTTGCGTATAAGAGGCACGCGACTTCATTGCGCGTGAACTTGGCGCGAGGCATTATCGTGCGTCTTGATATGTACGACATGAATCGAAAAACACATCCAATCAGCATCGAAATAAAAGTGACAATAATCAATATCGAGAGAATCAATTGTGATTATTTCCACACAATTTTTCTGGTAGTACTAGCACAGGCACGTGCTACGCGCACGCTGTTATTGTTTTTATTTTAACGTGTTGTATCAGTAAACACAACCTGTCATCGCGATAAAATATGATGACAGCTAATATATACGTCTTACAAACCATATAATACCCATGAAGTACAAATGAGAGATATCAGAAATAACACATGAAAATCAAACTCAAAAACTAAAAAAAGGGAAGAGTGGAAAAACAACACGTAACAAGGAGAAGTAGAGAAACACCATATGACTAAAGTCATGTGACAAGGAAAAGAGTAAAAACGAGAATATTATATATTATATATCATATATAATATTCTATATCTATATATAATACACACACACACATACCGTAATCACGTGACCAAAGTCAGTGACCCCGCCAAAGTCGCGCGGCCGAGGTCAGTAACCCCGCCAAGGTCGCGCGGCCGAGGTGAGTGACCCTCCCTCCACCAAGGCCGCGCGGTCGAGGTCACGTGTTGTTTTTCTACTCTTTACTCAAAATCGCTTTTCTGTCATTATTTACTCTCTCGATCTTACCGATTCGATTTGACTCGACTCGACTTGATCAACCAACCAATCGGCAACGCGGAAAGGAGGCAACAATAGATGCGATACATTCGACTCAAAAACGCGCACTTTGCGGTACACATGGATTTTTTAATGAGAGATAATAAAAATGATAATAGTTACCTGATGGCGTTGAATATCTCATGAAAGCCGGTGCCTTGATGACTGGCGACGTCGCAAGTCGGAAGAGGATGCAACAGAGGTAGTCGATGACATAGGACGCTATCACTATTTCGCTTGCTGCTGCCGTTGCTGTCACGATCTCGATCATTTTGCGGCAGAGGCCCATTGCCGGTGCCGGGCGCCGGACCCAGACCTAGGCCCAGAGGAAGGCGAGGCAAGGTTGCGGGTCGCGTAAGACTACCGTAAGCCGCTAACGCACCTCTCGGCAACGATGAGTAGCAGCGATTTAACGGGAGGGTGCCAAGAGTGCTAGAAGCGCAACCGCTGCTGCCGGAACCAGAACCTGAACCTGAGTAAAATTGTCGCGTTAAAGTAGACATCGTCAAAGGCGTAACCATTCAATTAATTGCAAATAAAAAATTAATGCGGAATCAATGATCTTTTACTCAATATGAGCGTGACTGCTGCCACGAGTAAATTTGTTTAGTAGTTTATTTATAGCGAGAAATATACTTTAATTGTGTGATGAAATTGAATAGCCTTACGAACTGGCAATATATCGTAGTGGACTTTTTCACCGATCATTCTAAATTTTCAAGTTTTTCCTACTTTAATTAAAATGTAAATACGTGTAATACAATATATAATCAATTTATGATTCTCTCCTCCAGTTATGTACATATTGACATTTTACTTGTAAGCAATATGAACCGCAACGAAGGGAGATTACCGTAATTCTAGTTCCCTCAAACACTTCCCTCAAATTCGATCCAACAACAGTAAACGACAACCGAGCAATGTCGGTTGGATTTCAACGTGCCGTATCGTTTCCGCCTTATTCAATGCTAGAGACGCTTCCGTTCGTCTCAGATTACTCGGTACACATACAAGGCGTGTGCCTGGTCTAACTCGTCGGATTAATTACGCGCCGTCTACTGGGTGACGAGAAAGTCGTGTCTGCCAACCGGCAGCGAGGATTTCCGACTTTGCTCGCAACGAACGGACAGTATCTCGTCCTTTCATCTCGCTCTCGTACGTAGTCCTTGGAGAATTTCCAAGTTAAGCTGTTAATAAGTGTTAACTTTTGTTCATAAAGTTCACGCGCGCAAACTCTCTCTCAAGCGCATACTTAGACACGCGCGATGCAAATGTGTCGTTTTCCCCTTTCCTCTCGCCGTCGTTGGGAATTAAATTGATGGACACCGCCGGGATACTGGCGGAGTTGCGCGCGTAATAGGAAGTTACGTCGTAACTCGATCGTAAATTCGCGTTACGTCGTCGCGCGATCATTCGAATGTGATGATTAATCTGACGAGATAACGTACTCGACCATTTCATTGTTAATCGCGATGATCATGACGTAGTGTGATGATTGTGATAATGATGTTGTTTATAACTCTTGTTTCTATTCTCGTGAAGTTTCCTTCTATTACTCGTGAATACATAATATATATTTTTAATTATTATTTCTCATTTGAGCGAGATGTAACAAAAGTTTCTTACAAACTCATTAAAATTTATTATCTTTTGAATTACAGAAAGAAAACAAAGAGAGAGAGAGTGTGTGTGTGTGTGTGTTTGATGCGTATATAAATTCATTTATAACATTATTCCTAACCAAGAGACTTGCAAATGCATAAGTCGATATTAATTATTATTCGTCTTATACACAGAGATAGATATTTCTTGCCTTATAAGTTGCATTAAGTTCACGATCGCGACAACAACGAACACTTTTTACTCTACCGACCGATCAATGTGTTACGTTGCTTCGAGTTTATATCTGCGTATCGCACTGAATTAATTATAATAAAATCCGATCGGCGTCAACAACCTAGTTGGGGTGATCGGTAACAAGAGAGTGAAAAAAGCAATTTTGCTGCATCAATAGCTTATGCTTTGCTGTCTAATTTGCATTTCATATTTCTCGATTCAATGTGAATGCTTTGTTAGTATAAGTGACAGACAATTTCGATCATCGCTTTTTATATTCTCGATAGAAATTCGTTATTTTTCTTGTCTACATTAAACACATACGAAAGCTCGATGTTAAATATAAATGTAAACTTGACGATGAGAAACAACGAACACTATATGAAAACCTCTTTTATCCGATACCATCAACGATCGATATATTGTTTGAAGCAATCAAAGAAACGCGTACGGTACCGATCTCGAGACGATTCAATGTTATTCAAGGCGTTTTAACGTGATTGGATGCCTCTGGTAGGCGAAAGACCAGTGAATTCGACGACCCAGAAAGCGGTTTATTGTAGCGGATGGCGACCGAGAGGGATTTTCGAAAACAAAATAAGAGAAGAGACGATTAGAAAGGAATGTCTGAGAGTATACGCGAATCTTTAGGCACAATATTACTCTCTTTTGAGAACATACGGCCGATCGAGCAAATCTCAAATATTTTAGGAAACGCTAAGGGAATTCGAAATATCATTCGATAATATATCATTTTGATTCAAGTTTTTTAGAAATTGAAAAAAGCCTTTGAGATTGTTCTGGAAGGTTACAATTGTGTTTATCTCGTGCAATATTTTAATTAAAATATCGTTAGTTTACTAGAATTATTGTTTGTTATGCTTTTTATAAAAATGCTTTTTTGAGGAACTGTAATTATAATATACGTGAAAAATTACGAGCGGTTACTATTCATACGTTTAATAAATAAACAGTACCCCTCACGCAGTATTTTAGCAGAGTTGATAAGCAAACTCTGGACTAACATAATAATCGTTAATCGCACAGACCTTACCACACAGCTCGAAAGTTGTAACGGCGCTTAGTCTCGTTTCGAGTCATTGTGCGACCAAAATAGTGGTGTCATTAGAAAAACTTTGAAATTAACACCTACGTAATAATAATAATACTAAAGAGAGTATTGTCTTTTCTGAAACTTTTGAAACCTTTTTGTTCGAAACAATGAAATGTGTATCTTTAGATTATAATCCTTTTCAACAATTTTATTTAATAGAATGCGGTTAATTAACTTCTCTTACATCGTGAAAAACTATTCATGACTCTGCAAAGACTCTTTTCAGCCGAAGAAAAAAATGTTTGCCAGAGGAATGAACACAGCAAGGCAAGTGATTCCCTCGGGAATACGCGAGTAATCTCACGCGGTGCAAAAGTCGACGACAGGTTTTCCAGCGAGAAACGCAGCCACTTTAAGTCGACGAGCGTCCAATCGATTGGCAATTTCGCGGGAAGAGAGAGAGAGAAGCCGTTTGCGTACTTCGGCGAGCGAAACGACTCTCGCTGGCTCTTGTAAACGGATTGGTTCACCCCAGATAATGTACGCCGCGGGTGTCTGTCTGTAATTGCTTCTTTTTCGAAGCTGCAAATGAACGATGGCGAGAAGGGAAACTCTCTGCATGGCGCGTGCGTGTGTGTGTGAGTTCCTGCGTATTTATCGAGTATTTCAATCTGATCAAAACAATAATATACGATAGATTTGATATATTTCATAGAAAATTCATTGAGACAATACAGAAATCGCACACTCAACTATTATATCGATTAGTGAAAATCGGAACGATTTTGTCGACGCAATTTATTGAGGTATATTTTTGTGGCTTAAAAACAGAGATAATTGGTTTTTATATTACAAAAGACAGTCTTTATAAGAGAGTAAAGTGATATTCGTTTGTAAAGTTTTTAATTCTAATATAAAAATTTAATTTTAATATTTTTTAAATAATATTACAATCGGATAAAATAACTACAAAGTAAAATTGCACAGAAATTGAATTCTGTCAGCGCAAAAACTGTTAAATGTTTTTAATAAAAATACTTTCCGAATATTCTTGTAATCTGCCTCTACTAATTTGCAAATGTTCTTTTTCAGATATATATCGCGAATTGTTTAAAATATTTATTTATATCACAGAAATAAAATTTTTGTTTAAAAGGGACACATCCGGAAAATCGGATCGATAAATCGAGCGGATCACGCACACACAATAATGGCAAGGTTTTACCCATACTGATGCCAGAGCTGGACGGATCCTCATTCTTGGAGCCCCAACTGCCAGCCAGATTGAGTGCCAACAACGGCCGCTCCTTCAGTAGTTCGGCCACCGAGGCCAAGCCTTCGCATCCGCAGCCTAAATGGGGCAAGTGCAACGCCTGCACTTGAATGCAGCCGCGAAGTGCCTCGCAGACTCGGGACACTTGCTCGCCGGACAGATTCATGTCGAGCACAAGACGTGACAGGCTGGCGGAGGCGTGACTCAAGCCGCGACAAAGAGCGTTTACCACGCACTCGAGTCTGAAATCAATCATGTTAATGAGAGTATTAATGAGACGTGTATCGTCGCTTTTTACTTTCATGTAGTTTACCGTTAAACGATTCTTGATTAATAAACAACTAAAAGAGAAACGGAAAGAAGGCAATTAAACTAACATAAATTCACAGAAAGATTGCGGTTTTAGTTTAACATAACATATACACACGCAGATAAATATTCACGAACAGATAAGTTTTACAATTTATGATGCAAATTATCCGCCATAAATTGCGGACATTTTTAGTGCAAATTTCATACGGATTATATATGTCATATCGGTCTATTCGGAAAGTGCGCTTAACATTATGGCTGTTACATGCGCTTGGATATGAATTATGCCAAATGGAAAGCGCATGGGAATTTCCATTTCGGCGTTACGTTACGCGGCTATTACATTCCGCCAAAGTTGAAAAAAATCAACCATGGATTCGATGTAAATAACGTCGGCGATTATGTGAGCACGGCATTTTCGAAGCTTTTACGTCCGGATTACACGATATACATATAATTCTAAATGTAACCGCGCATCCGCGCGAAGCACACGACCGATGTAAATTCGGTCGGCGACGAGAGTTAGCGGCGCGGAAGTTTGGCGGACTCGTCGGCGTATATTTATGCATGTGTAATGCGCATTTCACGCTGTCTATTCGCAGCGTTATTTCTCCGGTGGATTTCAACGCGCGCGCACGGATACGCATTATGCAAAGTCCCGGCGCTCCTCCAGGGAACAGTAAGCGAGAACCTGGATTTTCTCGCACGCGGGATACCAACAGCGAGAAGCGGGAAGATATTCGCATGTTGCATCGAGCACAGAGTTGAAAATTGCCGTCAGTCAGTGGCGTAACTAAGGCTTAGAACTTAAGGACGAAGAAAACAGGGAAAAGAAAATTCTTTCAGTAATATACGTGCAATCTGCGCTACATATGAAATATATAAAAAATACAGATTTGAAATAAAGACTATATATAATATAAATGTAATATGAAATTCTGTCTATATATTTTTTTACTTGTTCATTTTCTATTATTTATTTTCTTCTTCCCTATTTTTATTTTCTCCCGTCTTACATATTTTACCTTTCTTTTTTTACATTTATATTTTTCCTATATGTGTAAAATCTTTTTTTTCTTTTTTGCTTCTTTTTCAATCATGATTTCTGCTTTATCTCATTTTTTATTTAGCTGCTACGCCACTGTTACTATCGGAGCTTAAGCGCGGAATTGGTCGTTGCGAATTCGAGACGCAAGCGAGAAAATTGCGGCCGCAGCTCGAAAGCAGCGTATTCGCAAAAAGCACAGGAAGTTGCAGTTAAATGCAGTTGCAATAACGACAGAATTCTCATAACTGAATCGTGATATTAATTCAACATTCGCTTTACCTTCCGAAGTCGTTTGAAAAAACTCTAAGGGAAAGAATTTTTAGTTAATAGTACTATAAGCAGAAATGAGACGAGAACTCTTCAGGAATATTCAAGAGTCGACGTGATCGCCTGATCGATTCCGTGTAAAGAAACGGAAATAGAGTCTGTATCTTCAAAACGCGTCAAACACGAAGTAGACGGTCGGCGTTATGAAAAGGCGACAGAATGAAGCGTTAAGTGCAATCGGGACTTGGTGGGGTGAAAGTGGAGTTGAAACAAGGAGAACGTCTCGATGCGAAACAATGAGCTGGCGGTCGTATCGTCGACAGAGAAAGAGAAAGAAGAAAAAAGAGAAAGAGAGAGAGAGAGAAAGAGAGAGAGAGAGAGAGAGTGAGAGAGAGAAAGCTTTCTGCTTCGAGGCAAATGGTAGTTAGGTCCTCTTTTATCCCTTGGTTCCTCGCAGTTGCATCACGGAAAAGATAGGTACTGCTCTCGTGCTGTTCTCGTACAAGGTTGAAGAGGCAGCGCGAGAGAAGAGTTGAACATTCGCGTTGTAAGAGAAGAGCAATGACGAAACGCAGAGTGGACGAAAGCTCAGTTATAAACGGGATCGAACAAAATACCACAAGTGAAAAAAATCATTTTTCGCGTTGCAAATATGTCGAGAGATCTTTTTTTTCGGAAAAAGAGTCGGAATAAAAATGGTTGGAAATGATTTTGGCATGAATTGAAGTGTTTATTTTCAATCATCTTCGGCTTGTCAAATTCGATTTTGTTCAATCGATTCGAAATCTGGTGTATATTTTTGTGGAAAAAAGATCAAACATCGCACGTTACGGGAAAAAGAAATAAAACCATGATATATATACAACACGAACTCAGATAAAGAGCTCAGAACTCGAAGCAAAGGGGTTGAACCCGGAGATTCAATAAAGGAGAAACACAGCGAGAGAGGACAAGAAACGGCGAATGAGCGAATTCAGTCGCGGATTTTAAAGCTCGTCTCTCGTCGTTTTCTAATTTTCCATCGTGGCTCTTCCCTTTTCTTCTTCGAGCTTTCTTTTCCAAGTATCCGTAGTTACTATCTGCACATACTCGCTGCAAAGAGTGCACTCTCATTGTTATATGCCGTTTGCGTTTGTACCTTATATACCGAAAAAACTGGAACTCGCGATACGTCCGGAATATATAATCGAGAATGCGACGTGTGTTGTGCCTGACAAAAATTTCTCGAGATAAGAGATAAAAGATAGGTCCTCCTTTGTAAAGTTTGCTTTTTTATTTTTTTTAAGGATGTAGAACGCTCTGTATCGCGAACGAAGAAGAATCAGTAATCGCAATGATGTTTCATAGACGATATAGAATTCCACGTGTGTCTGCTCCATCTCGAATTCGAAGTCCACGCTACAGCAAGTTTCTCGACAAACGAGAAGTTCAAGAACCCGGTTGCAGAAATACTTTCGCTGTTTCCTCGGGGACACGAATGCGGAAAGTGAGAGTAAAGCGCGGCGGGAATTGAAAAATATAATATCTAGAACAAAGGCAAACGATGTTTGAGAGCGCATATAAAATGAATAAGCGAGTTAATCAAAAAGAGATCGTCAACAAACAATTAAAATCGTCATCATTTAGGAAAACAACGGAGGCGTAAAGACGAAAAGAAGCAACGCGAGAAACTCTCTGTTAAAAGGTTTATTTTAAAGAAGCTCTCTCTCTATACACTCACACACACACACACACAATTGCATTAGTAAAATAACAAGAAAATAACGTCTTTTTTATTAACGTTTTTCACGACATTTTGATCACGATCTCGTGCAATTTTTACTTCTAAAAACTATATACTGGCACAATTTTCTTGGATCGAAAACCAGGAACGATTTTCCGCAGCGACAGCGACGAAAGCTCTCACATGTGCGAGGAAACCAAGCGCGACTATGCAAACGTATATTCATCCGGTTTTTGCTTAAAGTAAACACGCTTTTTCGACGTCTGCCGTTTCCTCGGGGAGCGTATACAAATATCCGCACGATGGACATTTTCGTCGCGCCTTTTTCGCGCGACAAAACAAATTTCTCAGTTTTGATTCAGTGGAAATCGCACGACAAAAATTTTGGAGAGAGACGCTCGAAACGAGTTTAACGATAAATCCTGATGATTTACATGCTGTATGTAACGACGGGTCAAAAGTTTATCATGTTCATGAATATAATGGACTCGCGAGAAGACTATTTATTTGTGTATACATAATATGACGAAACTCCATAAGTTCTATTTTGAATAGTTTATACAAGTCAAATAACTTATTCTTTTGCGGAGAAATTATATGGTTTCTTTACAAAAACAAAACACCGACGATAAATCTAAAGAGCGATACATGTTTAGAGACACACAATTTTTATTATACTTACTTCACTTATACTTTTCTTTCTCTTTTCCTTTGGCTTTTATCTTTCACATAGAAGTCTAAATATAGAACTTCGCACGTCTTTTCGTTTATCGCGCTTCTTTTTGCAGCGCGGAAGAGCAAATATTCCTCGTCGACCACTTGTCCTGACCCGACCTCATATACGATCGAACGGACAAGCTAGCTTTCTGTAATAACTCTTCGTCGTCGAGGCTGTCGACGGCGCCGCGCCGTATCGAGCGTCGTCGAAGCACAATAACGCAGACACGTTCGTCAGGTTCTTTATCCTTCCGGCTATTGAGTCACGCGCGCGCGTATCGATTCAGCGACTCGACTCGTAAAGTGATCGGATTCTTTTCGACGCGAAAAGTTGATTGAGAGGCACGCGACGAGACGAAACTCACATCGTAGAAATTTTAGACAAAACTTTTATGAAGAGAATACAAAAGAAGAAAAACAACAAGAGAGTGATATAACAAATAACAAATAAAAAATAAAGTATGTAAGAAAAGAAAAAGTAGGAATATTATATATTAGAGTACTATTTTGCCGATAAAACGTTTGTATATCCCGACAACTTCATTGTAAGATTGAGCTCACATCATATAGCTCATTTTCCCGAAACGCTTAGTTGACAATCTTGCGACAAGTTGTTCGAAACTTGCCGTCCACGAGAATATCGTGGCAAGTTGAAGAGCAATCCGGAGTTCACCTCGCCAAATAAATATAGATACTTGTAAAACGACTCACCTGTCATGAGCCGCCTCCTCGAGACAAGTGATGACAAGCTCAAAGTCGTTGAGTTTCTTCTTGCCGAGTACGCTCTTCAGATGTCCAGCCAGTCGCTGCGCCTCGTCCGCCGGAAATTCCTGTCCCAGCAAAGACGTGATCCTGACGAGTTTAACGCTCTCGTTGCTGGCGAGTGCGTCAAAGAAATCGTCCAGATATCGTGGATCCGATCCCCGTTCCACTTGGAACACCACCTCGAGCGCTTCGAGCGTGCAAGCAGAACTTTCTAGAATTCTGGCCCATCCTTCTAACTCCAGAGGAGACGTATGTACCAGCGGAGCTGGGGGTCTTTCGTTGGGCGCGGGTCCGAAGCCGGGACCGGCTCCAACCAGTCTGCAGACTGCCGAGATATTGCCGTCAGACGCCCCGGCCGCTTTCAGCAACGAGAACACAGTTCTAGGTGGCACTTCAAGCGGACACAACTGATTCAGGATCAAATGTGTCTTCGGGCCCAGTAGACCGGCTAGATGACCGATAATGCCTGAAGGCAAACCTTCTAATTCGCGACGTAAAATATTGGCATATTGCGCTACTGATGTGAGATAGTACGCCGCGAGAAATTCAGCCACTGCCAAGTGGATAGGCGTGTAAAGTTCAGTCTTGCGTCTCTGACCAAAAGTCAATCCTCTCGTCAGAAAACCAAATCGAGTGACTTCGATGCCGCCGCCACGTGCGCGCAGCTCGGCCTCCGTGTAACAACACCTGCCTTCTCGTAACGCAGCCAGAGACACCTTGCCAAAGTCCTCGAGACGTTTCCTGCAGTGGCCCGGAATCTCCTCGTTATAAGGAATTGGTGGCTCTAAGCTTCTCTTCACAATGCACTTCACCGCTGCTTGCACGAGAGCGCTTGTTTCGGTCGGCAGGCTTCCGGAGTCCTGATAAAATAGAGTCGTGTGTTTATCAGCGTTCCAAGAGACAGAAAGAAAGACAGAGAAAAAGAGATTACATTGAGCTGATATTTTGAGCACATTTGAACGAAAACACAACAAATAGTATTTATAAACCAATAACAATTAATTTACCTGATATAAACAGCAAAGCATGATCCAGCCGAGCGGATGTTGGCCGAGTTGGCGTACAGACTGCGGTTGCACATTAAGCGCTTCGAGAAACTCGCAGGCCTTCTCGGCGATGTCGTTGTGAATGAAGTAGGCCACGCAGAGTCGCTCAACGTAAAGCCACTCAAGACCGGCCAAGTGAATCCTGCGCTGAACCAGAGGCGCGAGGGCGATCGAGTTACTGGGCGAGCACGTAACCAGAATTCTGGCGTCAGGGAAAAGTCGACCTTCCAGCAGATCAACCGCGTCACCGAGCGACGCTCGTCCACCTACGCACTCGTCGTACCCGTCGAGGACGAAGAGCACGCGATCTTCCATCAGGTGCAAGGTGCGCCACACCTGGCTGACCGCGTCACCCAACGCGGCCGTTCTCGGGAACAATTCCCGCGCGAGATAATTCAGGACGGGACTGCCACGAAGCTCGCGCAGCGGTACGATAAACGCCAGCGCGGGACTGTCGTTCTGGGTGGCCCACTGGTGCAATAATCGCAAGCAGAGAGTGGTTCGTCCGCTACCAGGGCCACCCTCTACGGCGACGCGTCGCGGCGCCTCGGACACGGTACCGTCGCTCAGCTAGAAATTGAGATTTGTTTCGTCAAGAGACATGATTATTTATTCTTTAGAAAACCGAAGAAACACTTTGATTACATTATGTCACGCGACTTTACATTACAATTTTTGATGCAAAAATCGATACAGTTCTCGATCTCTTTTTATATTTTGACAAAAAGTTAATAATTTTACAAATTCTTGCACATCTCTTTTATTAAAAAGTTTTTTCCAATTTTTTTGGACAAGTTTCTAATAAGATAACAGATAGCAAAAGTGTTATAATTTCTCGACTATTCAGTCGCAGCACACATACAAACGACCGACAAGCGTGCGTGATTAAAACTTAACGCGTTTCGCGAGACGCAAAGTGGCACAGTTTAGGATATGCGTGGCAGACAATCGGCAGCCGATATTGGTAAACAGTCTCGATTCCGTAATCGATAATACCGTAATCCGTAGTACGCGAAACATACGGCGTTTGCCGGCCATTCACTCTGTCAGCAATAATCTATCCAGTCGTGCGTAGTGTACATACACACTCTGTCGGCTAATGGATAACAGCGCGCGGCCATTATACGTTGCGCAACTGTGACATTCGGTTGTTGGAACTCTGCGAATGAAAAAAAGTGTGCGCGGTACGGAATTTATTTATCTATCGAAAATATGTTTTCCAAACGATTTTCAGCCGATAAAATATATATTTGATTGAGGTTTTAACGAATGAAGTGCATATATGCACCTGTATATTATATCGACACACCTGTTCCAATATATCTGCCGTATCGCAAATACGCATACAATAACAGAACATCTAAACACACGACTATATACTAGCTCTCTTCTCTGTTCTCAGATCCGTTTGATTAATTTGATATTTTTTATTTCACAACTTTTTAATCGCTTGCAGTTCTATTCATCGCGTTTATTCGATATTTTATTAAAGCATTTATTTTTAACTGTTGTAACACTTCTTTTGTGGCAAAAATTACATTTCTGTTAAAATGAAAAAAAATAAAAAAAATAAAAATATACACAGTTTAAATGAAATAACTTGCTTCATCTTATCCAGTATGGATTACCGAAATATCCATTGTGTGACGCGAGATTTTGACAAAATAACGTCGACATATGAAGGATAGCTTGTTACCGAATAATCCGCCGGCCGTATTCCTGCGTCACACGGGATCTACCTATCAATCCTTCATATAGGGGCGCATTTGTTTCAGCCGCTTCTCTCACCGCAACCAATCTCGATTGAAAGACAAGAGAGGAAGCTGAACGAATATCGTTCGCGAGAACAGCGGACGAAGGCGTCGTCGAAAATAGCGACGGCGTCGCAATAAATCGTCTCTCGTTTTCCGGAAGATTAGAAAGTCCGCACAGGTCCGTAAATATTCTTCGATAAACTTTGAAGCGCGGAAAAAAGGATGTCGAGAATAGACTATTTTCACTTTTAAATTATTTGGTGGAATAAAATGGATTATTTAAATACGATTTAAGAGGAGAAAGCGAAGTAGTCAATTTTCCAGAAAAATATCAAATAGAGGGCAGGCAAATACGTGTCCTTCATAGTTTTCACGTAAACCGTGTAAATTTGTTTTATTTCTTCTACGCGAATTTAAAACGCGAATAGGAAAACGTTGTACCATACGATGTTCAAAACAGTAATTTCTCCCCGCGACAAGTCCCCGCGATATAGAATCATAATCGGAATCCCGCGGTTGATATTCATGCGGTAGTACGCGGAAGATATCGCGCTTCATCCCGTTGCGGGAAATTTAAGGAGACAGTGATACAGAGAGCGGCATTTCACGGCGGCGATGTGTCTCTTCGCGAGAGCATATCGTGAAAAGGAACGCGATGAGAAAAATCCGTTGGGGGATTTCAACCCTGGCTGGCCGTTTTCAGATATACGTATCGGAAACGGCAGACAACGATTGGACACGGATTGATCGCGGTGGTCGTTTTCTCCTTCTAGATCGATCTATCATCGATTGGACCGTCGCACACCGATGCGACAAAATGCACAAGCGCGGCTGCATCCGACTGTGTTGTTCCGTGAAAAGAGCGATCTCTGGAATAATAAAATGCGAACCTGCTAGCTTTTAGCTGCAACCGGTGTTTTCGTATACAACCGATGTATACGTGTAATACTCTCTGTATTTCCGTTTAAATCAGGCAAAATTCATGAGGGTGAAATTCACAAGCGCATTTCTTCTCATTATTTTTGCAACGTGTAAACTTGTACACGCAGATTAAAATTTGCAAAATTAACTAATTTATTTTCTAATTTAAAAATATTGTTGTCTGTCGATCGTAACGCGTTGATTAGCAAGACCATTGTTACTCTCGATACACAAGGGTATTCCTATGGATAATCCAGAAAATAACTGGCTATCGTTGTGAGCGTTGCTATAATTTTTTACAGTTTACAAACGCGCGGAGAAGGCAGCAATCGCGCGTATTTTTGTGGAAAAACAAAGTCGTCGCATCGGCGATTTTCCATATTTTTGTTGAAACCATCGACGCTTGATTCGAGGGTCTTAATCGTTCGTTTTTTCAAGTGGCGACCTCGATATTTTGATTCCGGTAACTTGTCGAACGATAGGATGGTTTTTTTCGAAAAATGTGCAGTTCTTTTGCGCGTTTCTTTTGCGAAAAATATATCACGTGTCGTATTCTGTTGAAAAAAGGCAGAAGTTACTTATACAAAGTAGACATATAAAACTTTTTTGTTTTCAGATTATTTTTCGAGTGAATAAAATATTATTTGAAAAATTTTACTCTGATTGTTTCTCACGTGCAGTTCTCATTTAGGTCAGTTTTTTAATTTCTGACGCGCAAGGGAGAACTGCGAGGGTGCATGCGACAAACGCGAGTGTATTTGGCGGTTCTAAGAACGGTTTCTAAAAGGTTGTCTGTTTGGCGCGCTCGTTTATTTTTCGCGCTCAAGGCACGTCGGTTTTATGATGGGAATTCATTCCCGTGCTGCGGGGAGAAGAAGAGGGTGCGCATGTGGTTCCAAGCAAGGTCTCCGTGCATGGCTGTCCGTACCTCTTCCTTCCTTTCTGCCCTACGTATGTTCCGACGGTTACGAGGCTCATTTTTCGACGCAAGCGTTTCCGGGCGACGTAGCGCATTGTCTGCATTTCGTGGCTCTTTCGTAGCCGTGAGATATCGACCCAAAAAGAAGACATATGTGTCAAAAAGAAAATGTGTAAAAAGAAAAGAAAACCTTCGCAACATTGACGACAAAAAATCGTTTTAATTTTAGAAATAAGTTTATTCAAATTTTCAAAGTAGTTTTTCTTTCATTCGCGCGGATATCGATTCGGCAACGATCCAATCAAAACAACTATTCGACAGCGACAAATTACAACCATAAATCGCGAATGTGTCGATTCGAGCGCGTCACTGTATTTCACTCGGGGAAAATTGCATCGAGAGACCAAGCGAGTGCAAGAAGTATCGAGTCGGTCTCGCAGAGCTGAGAGAGAGAACTCGAGACTGCCAGAGAGAAGGAAGTTCGAAGGAACTTTTTCGAGTCTTCCTTCTCTCGCTCTCTCAACTTCAGGCGACACCAACTTAGCTTTCACATTCCGGAACGAAGTTGCTTAACGGCGGTGACGACAGGAAGTAGGGATGAGTTTTCGAGTCTTCGGCAGTCACCGGAAGAAACTCTCTTCTCCTCGCGGCTTCTTTGGACATCCGGAACTTGACTTGCTCGCTCGCGCAATTACGTAGTCGATATCATGCAAATTCGTCGAACAATTCCGACCGCTGTGTTTTGATAAAATGCGAGAAAACTCGTACGCGTCGTGTCGCACGTGAACCGGAAACCTGTTTGACACTTTCGTAAGACGATTCGCGTCTTTTAACGTTTCCTCAAAGTTGAAAGCGACATTTGATAATGTGAGTGATATTTCCGTCTTTATCTCATCACCAATTGTGTATTTCAATAACGCTTACCCTGACGGGGGCGAAGATCTGGTCGAGCTTGATGTTCTCGAGACGATGCTCCTGTTCGCTCTTGTGCACCAGCTGCAAATGCGGCTGAAAGCGCGCTGGACAGAGAGTGCCGAGCGGCAACGGAGATGCCCATGGCGGTAAATGGGTCGGATCGTGATTGCCCAGCTCCCTGTAGAAGGTCTTCAGGAATCTGCAACGATAAGTTTCCAGAGAGAGATATTCAATCTGTGAACCATACGGAAATTCTTCGAGCGAAGTCAAAGAGCGAGGGGCTCGTCGGATTTCGGGGTATTTCAGGGACGGCGTGTAGGGTTGATGAAATAGTTTCGGCGAGCGAGATACACGGGAGTCGATGTGATTACTGAAATATTACATTGTTAAAGTGCATAAGAGAAACGCGAAGCGATAATAGCGCGATAAAAGTTTTACAATAAACCTCAACTCGAGCAGCTTTCATGTTGAAACATTGCTGTTATCGCGTGTGTTTCATTAGTACTATTGTCGACGTGTTAAATCTACAAGTTTGACAGACTCGATGAACAAGTGTAGATCGAGAATAGCAAGTTTGACGCAAAAGCTGTGTCAATTTAACACAAGTGATCTTCCATTTACCAAGACGATCGGTAAATTTCCCAAGACGACAAAATGGTGGTATGAGATGATGCATTCGTGTACAAGCTCTCGCCGTGGAGATTGATGGATCCTGCAGGAGAGAGCCCGCAGGGCTATGAAGGTAATCAGGAGAAGATGTCCCGACGGGAGGCGAGAAAGGAAAGCTCGCGAAGCTTTTACGACTTCCGGATGATCGGGCTTTAAAGCTTGTTCAGATTTTATGGAAGTCATTAGACCGGATATCAGTCTCGTACACGCGCTTCGCCAAACATTCCACTGGAAATTTAATTCGCACGCTCGAGCGCTTTTACATTCATGACATCAAATATCCGAATTATCTGTTTTAGAATATTAATTGAACGTAATCCATTCAAACCGAACTGTAAAATTTTAAGTAGTTACACTGTAATAATTATATCATGTAAACAAACACAAATATCTAACACTACTATTAAATTGACTACAAACAATTACGACGAAAAACAAAAATGTAACGACCGAGCAAAAATTAAATTCTGAATTGAAATCGAGATTAATTAAAACGTACAGCATTTCAAGGTAAACTCTCTCGTTGTACCGTACCGCGGTCTATATTTGTCCCGGTTGAAATTACCTTCGAGAGTGTCGTCTCATCCTGGGACAACGCAAACGTCGTTGCGAGTGTCGACGGGCAAAAACACGCCTAATGGAATTAGACTCTCTCGGAGCGGGCAAGACGATTCCGCCCCGGAGAAATAAGGATTCCGTCTCGTCGTCGCGCGCGCGAGAGAACTGCGAAGAACATCCGTACGTACGAACGCGACTCACCTTAACAGTCTTCCCAGGGGATCTCTTTCTGGGGATGTGGGCCCACCGGGACCACTTCCAGCGCCGAGTCTACGCGAGGACGCGCGCGCGCTCGATATGTATGCGGCCGGCGCGGGCGGCGGGCTGCAAGGCGGACAACAAACGGGGCTGCTGCCCCCCGGGGTTGAGAGAGTGTAACTCCTCTCTAGCTCCTGCAACAGACGTGAGAGAGAGGGGAAGTGCGGTGGTTATGCAACATCGAGGCTTTCTACAAGACGCGATCGAGTTACGTTCGAGAACTGAAGCTCGAAGCGCCGTTATGTCTAAATTATGCCTCAAATATATGTATCTATTATATATGATCAAATTCTAACAATTTCTAACATTTATTTGTGAAAATTTACACATTATCTCTTTAATAAACTAAGAAAAACTGTCATATGTTTATTAAATTAAGTAAAACGAGTTTGTAGTTAAAAGAGAGAGAAGTGTAAAATAAATCAATCATTTCAATAAACGCTATAATGCCAACGTAAAATACTAAACTACATAAAAAATGTCTGTCTTGTATTAATCTGTTCTACTAATTACATACATTAATTACTTCAGTCTCTGTAAATTCTTGTTATAAGGTAATGCATTTTCAGGTTGAAGACTAACATCGGACAGTTGGAATTGCGCGAGCAAACTTCTCTGCGAACGAATGACCGCGCGCGCTATATATTTGGAGGATTCTCACAATGGTGGTGCGCACGGAAAGTTCAAGACGCAGGTACGACCGAAGCGAAGAATCGAATTTACGATTTCGAAGGAGAGTCGTTCGCAAGAGCGAAGCACACGGCTCCGAGTAAGTATTTGATCCTCGCCGTTTTCGGCGGTCTAGTTAAACCCGAGGATTAAGTTTCGAGAAATTTTCAAGCGATTTTGCGAAGTCGGGCTTTACTGCGCGCGTGCGCGCGCGCGCACGCTTTCACGCTGTTAGCGGAACTTGGGGATTAAACTTCGGAAACTAGACTCTCGAGATTTACGAGAAAACTGATGCGCTGACGATGCCTCTCTTTCGAATTTAATTAACGCGTCGGTATCGGGTATTTTTCATCTCGTGTATTTGAAGAACAAACGATAAAAAACAGAAAAAAGATCTACTACACTATGTAATCACGTTCTTGTTTGCATGTACAACATTTTAATACTCTCTTTGTGCTACGTGTCAGAGACACCGTGTTTATTAACGAAGACACGTGTCATTAAATCGGAATTTTCATAAAATCTCCCGCGAGCACAGAATATGACTTGGATCGCGCGAGTCTGTTATTGTTCCCGAACGGAGAGGCAACTTTCGTTATTAACGCGCAACGTTTAACTTTCTGACACGACGGGATTCGAACGGAAATCAAAGCTTCTTTTCTCGTCAAGTTTCGCCAACAATTTCTAGGAATTTGCAGCAGCAAATCGGTGTTCGAAAGAGGGATCAGAAACTTTTCGGAACGACTAGTTTCTACGGTCGATCGGGCGCGATTTAAAGTATCGATCGGCTGCAACTAATCAGCATCCCCGGCTGCTCCGTAGTCGACGAATATTTCTTTAATTGCTTGGATATGTACGGCAATCCGCGCGCTTAAATGGAAAAAGTGATTCAAAGCTGCAGTGCAACTGAAATCTCGGACAAAGCAGTTAATCCGAAAAACAGTAACGTTTGTTTGCTTCGACAATTCCACTTATAATCCCTTTCTCTGCTTTATTCATGCAAAACATTTTTCCAGCGGAAAAATGTTACGTATCGAATAATGAATTAATTATAGCGGCTTTCACGTAAAGTTTCAATAAATCGGATTTTTTACCCGATCGTCAACGTCAGCTGATGGTGACACGTTCATAATGCGCATAAAGATGCATTTTATTTGAACTAAGAAGCGGAAGAGGACAGGGCTCGACGATTAAGCCTTGATAATCGCATTATTCTCGGATATTAATTCCGCTCGAAGGCAAGGCTGCTTGTAACGACCTTCACCGAGCCACGATGTTAATTGATGAAATGAAATAACGAACAAAGTAGAGATCTCTTTCTCGACCGTCGTCTCTTACTCAAGAATCCCATTAAGGTCTCGAAAATGATAGAACTTTTGCAATCCGATTACGAGAATAATAGTACGTCTTTATTAACGTGCCTCGCTACCTTTCATCTTTATATATTCCATCCTATCTGCTTTATGTCCGTTATGTACGCAAAATCCGTTCTTAGAAGACACGGATTTATTTATCGAAGAGTCTTAGAGTCCGTGCTCGTAGTAGAGAATTTTATTATTTTCGTACGGTTCAATACGGCGCTGTGTTCATTTATCAAAGTGACAATTTCACTAAACATATTAAAATCACGTTTAAATAGTTTTACCACGTAATACCTCGCGTAATCCGTTTCAGAATTTATATTAAATCATACCAGTCATTGTTCTCCCTATCAAAATTTCTCGGCATCCGTGTAACTTTTTGGTGAGGGATGAGTTTTCTGCCTCGAGCTAGAGGGGTTGTATGTACGTCTAAACCGGTTGTGCGGCGTGCACAATGGCCGTCGAATACCGCGAAACTATAATACCGGAACGGAACAGCAGTTACGAAACGATCGAGTCTCGAGCAGAAAGGGCGAATCCGTAAGGGCGAGTAGCGGCAGTAATTCAAGATAATTGCAGCTGTAGTAGAGACGACAAAGGGGTGTGTGCATGCCTTTATCGTTTTCAACGCGGGCACGCGCCTTCTCGCGGCCAGACAAAGAGAACCAGCTTTTCCTTCCTTCCTTCCTTTCGTCCTTCCCTTCTCGTATCTCCAGAAACGTTCCGCGAGAGAGGAAAATTACGCATCTACGTTCTCGTTAGCGCGTAAGATTACAGGCAACCGTCAAAATTATGCGAGCGGCGGCGAATATAACTCGCAACGACGAGGTGCGCGTCTCTCGGAGCGCGATACACACATCTGTGATACAACGGCGGCGCCTTGGAATTTACTTCGCAATTATCCACTGGTTACATTAGCCGTTGCTCCGGAATAACTGGCGCGGCTAAATTTTCCGGGTGCATCTAATAAAGTCATTACTATCTAATTAGGCGCGCGAGTCCATTACGAGGGCGATTTAAAGCGCGCATGTGCAGCCGCTCGACTCTGTGAAATATAAATGTGTCTAATAATTCTTTATACATCAGAGGACTGCTGCGTTTAAAACGGTCCTATAGTCATGTGTACTTCGAGAGAATTTATCGACATGCGTAAAATTTTTTTCCCTTTTGCACAATATTAACATGTTAATTGCTTTAATTTTGTTAGCATGTAAATATCGTCTAAATAGTAAAATCTCTGAGAACAAAGAGATCATTTGTGAGAGAACAATGTTACAATATAATATAATTCGGTTTCTCGTTATTATATCTAATCATTTTAATAATTGCTATGTCTTCTAGAAAACTTGATTTTTCTGGAAGATGTTGCTTTCAATATGCGCATTAATTTACTTATCGAGCGGTTGGTACAACGTTCGTTAATCTACGTGCAGATAAATTTTGGCCCGGCTCATTTGCATGTAGAGTAACGCGGTTATACCGTGCGTTCGCTGATTTGTTTAATTAATTAATCAGTTTCATCGTATTCATCGAGTCATTCATCGACAATATGTCGCGATCAAGTTTCGCCTGGCGTATTAAACCCGCGGTCTCCAACATCGAATATGTACGTCGCATAACTGATGAGAGAATATTCATAAAAGCATCACCGTCATAGCTAATATAGACATCGGCACGAAGATGTGTGTGTAATTGAAACCGAGTAATTAGTAAAGCGTTCTCGGCATATTTCGCATGCAGCGAATACATTTTGAAAATGCGCGCCTTAATTATCGCACAGTTGCGAAGAAAAAAACAAGTTGTTAGAAATAATTAAGGAATATTGCTTTATCTTGTATAACTAGTATTTTTGATTCTATTTCAGACAATAACAATTCTACATCGTGCATTGTGATTTTTTTTTATGCACGCGCAGTGTCCAGTCTTTTGTTAGAAAAACACAGACTGTAATAATTTGATCATTTAAATATAGACTCAATAGAAAGAAATGTGGCGAGACTCAACGCAAATCAATGCATGGCGCTCACACGCATGACGCGTACACAATGGGTACGGTAAAGATGCAGATTCACAAATAGAACAAACAAGCCATGCTATAAATAGAACGGAATGAACAACGCGAGAGATAAGAATCGAGAATGATAAGAGAGAGTTACGTCGAACTGGGAGAAGATAGACGTGTTCGAAGTTCCCTATATCACACGGTCGGAAGTTAATTTAATCCTGAACCAATTAAGTTAGATATAACGTCGAGTCTCTTGACGTCGCGGCAAACGCGCGCAGTTAACGGGCGCGTTAACCAGCGCCGCGTAAATTGGAAATTGGCCTCCCTGTCCAATAAATATGAGATTAGCCAATAAATCGAACGGAAAAGCGTCCGCGACACGTTATATCGTCGCAATGATACGCGAAACGACGGCGCGAAATTAACGTTCGCGCCACTGCGTACGTACACGCAAGGAACGACCGGGACGCGTCCAATCGACCGGAAACGTGAAACATGATGCCCGCGTAACGGGATTGGAACTTATACACGTTGAAGTGTGTTGTTGTTCTTTTTTGATCAGCGGTAAACATGCTAACAATTCGCCTTGTGGCAAATTTATTTTATTTTTCTCTCCGATATCACGTTTCATTGATTCGCTTATACATTTTGTTAAGTTTAAACATGAATATATTGTATTGTTCAAGTGACGATAACATCTGTTTCACATTTGTGTTTCTTCTTCCTCTTCTTCTTAATTTATTTTGCGAGTAAATGGAATTTCAATTTGCGCAAAACTCGACGCAAACATCCTTCGAAGCTGCTTACATGTATATGCACGCGTATAGCACGCGCCAGTTAAGGAAAATGGCATATGTGCGCTGCCGAGACATTGACCCAAGTGAGCCAGGCGAAGGTTTCCGAAAGAAAGAGCATTTTTCAACGTCGCGGAAACAAATGGCCCGCGATACAGGTCCACCCACGTTACCCGACTTCCCGGGTTGGGCAACGTGCCGCGCGATTTCAAAAAGCACGCCTCGCAGAAACCGGGGGTTACCTTCTCTTCTCGCTTTTTGCGAGACGCGCGCGTTGCTGGCCTGCTTCTTCTCCGAAGTGGCACTTCGATTGCCGTGTGGTTCGTTCTCCGGGCGAGCGAGCAAGCGAGCGAGCGAGCGTTACTCCGAGATGCCCATTACCGGAATTGCTTTACGCGGCATTTGAGGTCAACGTACATTTGTTACCGCTGCGGCCATCATTATTGGAACTGTCGACGGACGGCACGTCTCTGAAATTTCGCCCTCGAGCGTTTGCGATACCCATCAATGAAATGGGAATATCAACTTGGTCGTTGTTGTGTGTCAGTTGCGTGCGCTGTGTAATAGATAGGTATATTTACATAATTGTTGTGAATTGTTTTTCTTTGATTAAAAAAAAAAAAAAAAACACTCTCACGGTTATATGTACTGGAATTATATAAGCAAATGTTCAGTGCTTTTCTAAAATGTCTTAGTATTATACACTTCTCATTGATTAAAAGAATCTTTGACAATTATGTGCACTGCAAACAATTGTACGAGACTTATTGGACTGACGTACATACTAAGTGAGAGTTATATAACATGTTGAACCTCACTCGTAATGAGCTCCCTAATGTCCACGAGTCTCTCTCTCCTGTCTGTCTTCCTCTGTCGTTACTAAATTACTCGACGACTTCGCGATCTCGTTAAAAGGGTGTTACCGTCGTCCTCGCGGAAAATCGTAATTACATGGACTTAATTGCATCAACCGATGCCGCGTACACACGACTGTTTATTGAACACACGACAAAGGAAAAGGCGGATGGAAATTGAAGATGAAGTATGGAGAACGTTGTACGCGCGTTAAATTTTCCTCTAAAAGTGGAAGAACAAAGATTTAATATTTTCATAAAAAATTGTATGCGCGTATGCACTGCTTTTTTTTTACTGCAATGCACTAATAAGAATGAATAAGAAAAAAAAAACGACTAAAACTTTTGAATTATTCTGTTCATCGTTACATGCTGGTAACATTTATTAGCGTTTATTTGGGCGGTTAATTATCGTGCAAATTTCAAACTAGTTAAACTAGTTCAAAGATGTCTGAATTTCGATCTTGAAGTTTCGGAGTTTTGAAGGAAAAACAAAAAACCTGGATGGCTCGAATAACTCGCGAGAAATGTTGCTCAGAGCGGCGTTTCCCGCCGTTTGTTTGCAACGCGAACAAGAATATCTTCGATCGCAATTAGCGAATACACGCGCCGAAGGCAGCGCGAGATGCGTAATGAGAGCCGCTCGAACTCGGTAATTCGTCCGTAAATTAGCGCGCTCGAACTCGTTCTGAGCGTTTTAACGGTCGTACGACTCGCAAATTGAAGGAAAAACGAAATTGCTCAAAGTTTCGTTAAGCGAACGAAGTTTTTAGCAACCGAAGAGACGCGTACGAGCGAACAAAAACGTTTTTCCAAAATAAACACACGAGATACATCTGAGATTCTTTCGAAAGTGTTTTTCAATGACAAGCAACAATTACAATTTATACAATGTTCACAACTTTTGCAATTAAATTCACCGGAATAAAAACTAAAAAATTGCTATTTCTTATTTTTCAGGACGTGCGCTGAAAACAGATTTCTCTCTTTCTCTTTAATTCTTTTTCCTTTCTTTTGTTAGATATTCGCGAAGAAGTATAGCAGGCGCAGCGAAACTACTTAGAAGTTATGCGAGATCGAAGGAAAAGCTGAGAGAAAGAGAGAGAGAGAGAGAAGACGACAAGAAGAGTTACGAGTAAACGAAGCCGCTCCATATACCACACACATCGTTGCGCGCGAGCGCGGTAAAATATGAGGGTTCTGTCACTTATTATCCCCTTTCCTACCCGCGTCGTGACGACGAGTATCCAGTGCTGTTAACGTTTCCATCGTCATAAGCGCGCGCGAGCACTTTCTGCGTGAATATCAGAACCACTTCTGTCCTCAACTGTGTTTGACCTAATTTGCAAATTTCTGTGAAGATAATTATACATTAAAATAGTCATTCTTTGAGGGTAATATGCGTTGATAATCGCTAAAAGTAAAATAAAGCCTAGTTTACAAGGTTAGTTAGTTCACATCTTAATTACTTACAGTCCACAGATAATATTATACGTATATTGACAGGAAAAAAACACAAAACTTAAAACAAAAAACAAATATAAAAACTACATTAATCGCACTAACAATTAGAACTATTTTGTACGTTTGAATAAAAAATTGAAAAAGCACCTGGTTTTCCTAGGTTTTCCTGGAGAATCTATTCGATTCACACTTCAAACGATCTTCGCACGATTCGCTCCAAAATACATGTAGAATTTCGCCGACGAACTTTCTTCGCAAAGAGCTGTTTACCAAGCGTTTAAGACTCTTGACAAAATCCTTTCGATCTTTTGTTAGACGCCCCATCCCGGTCCGTCTTTAAATATTCATGAACGACTCGGAAATCTGCTCGCTCGCGAAACGCGTGCAGCAGCGTAGCTTAATGCACTGCTAACGCGCTATCGCAGAAACTGTTTCGACGTCACGATGCGCGTCACGCGGGGATACTTTAACCACCCATCAAGCAGCAAAATGACGACTACGACGACTCCTCTTTGAAGACCGCGTCTTAAAAGCGAATTAAAATGTTAAAGCAGTAAAAAGTATACTTTTTACGCGCTTATAAGTGCAAACAAGAAAAAGCAAATTGCCACGTATTTACGGCTGAGCTCTTAAAGAAAGTTAAATCTCATCGAGCTTTAATATCTCGAAAGGTGATACCTACTCCCTTTTATATGTAATGTAGTACAAAATAAAAAATGCAAATCTTCAATCTTGAAGTAAACAAGTTCGTGTACTATAGTCTTTTATTGAATGTTTGCATTAACTGCGCGCGTTTCGGAGACTCACGTTAATAAGCAAGATGAGATCAAACCCACCAATATTCCTGCGTAATAATTTACTGAGACACGAACGAGTACATCGTAAAATATAGGTAATCCGGGCGCTGTATGCGCTTCATTAGTACATGCCATTCATCGGGAGATTCTACGCGGCATTCGAGACGAAATGCCGAGCGAGCGGACTCGAAGAACGTTCTCTTCGGAGACCCTTGCTTGAGATTATTAATGCGCTAGCAAAGCAAATGCATTCGTAATAGCCAATGCTACCTTTGCGCAGATCTCGATGCCACAGAGGTTTCCGATCTTTCGTCGTGTAGCTATCTCGCTACGTGTTTACGCATTTCTGTGTAAATTTCGCCGCGCGTTTACCACCGACGTGAAATTCACGCTCGATCGTTTTCACAAGTTTTCCGGAAGTTTCTGATCAAAGACGATTTAAATCCATTCGTAAAAAATACGCGCGGGATCATTGATATAAATTAGAGCTTTCTTCAGCCAGGCTCGAAGATTGGACTGGTGAAGAACTTTAGTGTCAACAATCCGTGGCACAGTTTTTCGCGAGTAATGAGAAGATATCGAACCGGAAAATAGGCCAGATGCGTTAGCTGGTGTTCGTTCGTTGAATTTATGACGCTCCCAGTTGCGCCTCGCGACCGACACGATTTACCAGCGTTCTTTGGCAGAAGAGAGGTGAACGGATTTTCGCCATTTTTCCGGGGATTCCGGCGACATTGATGCGGGATGTATAATTGCGAGCAGAACCGGCGACGCGACAGTCGCCTTTGTCATCAACGTTCAGTGTGGCGGAGTGTTTGTATCGCGCGATGAGAGAATACCGAATGCGCGATCGTTCAAATTAATGGTTGCGCCCTTTGGCCAATTTATCCCAAGTACAGAAATCCAATATCGTTGCACCGCGCGCGCGTTCGCCCCGTTTAACTTCCAACAGCGAGCGGAAACGAGAATATTTTCCGTCGCGTACCACGTTGAAATTGTATATTTGATCAAATTTAAACAAGTTTTGTTTTTTCGGATATGTATATTTTAAAATATTTATATAAAAGCAGCTATCATCTCTTGTTATGTTGCATAGAAAATTAAATTATGCAAGAAGGGAAATATGAAACAGTGCACAAAATATTCACGTTAATGCAAATTGCGCTGCATATTTTTTCACTCCGATGTTTTATTTTTCGTACATACTGACGCACGTACGCCATTATCGAATTTATAAATATATTTAACACTTTGAATGAAATTCTAAACCTTCTATACACATGCACATTTTCTCGTTTCTCTCTTTTTTTTTTACACGATAAAAGTATAAAATATGTAAAAAGTTCTGAACACGATTTGTAATGAAGAATAAAGTAAGTCATGTAAACGTAGATTTTGTAAATAAGAAACATATAAAACCTCGACGTTATGATTAATAAAGATAAATCGACGCATAAAGACGTCACAAATAGTTCAAAGAGTAAATAGTTTACTTAAACGGCTCACTAAATGTGTATCAATAAATAAATGAGAATAAATTAATGCTTGAGAAGAGTGTAAGGTACTTTTACGATCTAATTTAACGCTTGTCAGTTATATAAAGTAGAACTTCGCATCTCTTTCGCGAGACGCTTTCCGGAATAATAAATGAATATGGACCAGTGAAATAAATGAACTTTTCTGACGTTTTCCGTAGTTTGCAATTCAACATATATTCTATAGACTTGGCAAATAAATTTTTTTTTTAATCTTATAATATAAGCGGTGTAGTAACGTGATGAATAAAAAATAGAAAAAATTAAGAAAAAAGAAAAAGATTCTTTAATTAATCGTTGGAAACAATTAATTTCGTGAAAAGTGCGGCAAGTGTTACACATCCTCGCGCTTCCGATATTTCTTCAGTCGACATCGGCGTATCTTCGACATTCTCTATGTTACGCTCGATTGGATCGAGATCGTCTGATTGGTGCGCTCGTGTACCAATTCGTCGACTCATTGTCTCCGCAATTTAATTCCGTCCTTGCGAATTAGTTCACGCGATCGAATCGGATTCTCTCTCTCCCTTTTGACGTATCACACAGAGGCTCTAACGGGATCTATTATCGGCCTACAAGATCCTCGGGTTGAATCCTACTCGGGTTAATTACTGCGGCAACGATAAGTCCTCTCTCGCGTAACGCGATCTTACATAATGTAATGCGAGCGTAACGCTCGTGTAAGACAGTTAGAGCGTAACGTAATAAATTTGGGGCTTAAGAGATTCCGTCTTAAATGCGTAGATGATCACCCCCGAAAATGAATTATCTACCGTGGGAGCCAAAGCCGATTGCTTTTGGTGGTTTGACTTCTAATTGAAACTGGTGATCTTTTCATCTTCGTCTTTATTAATTATCTGGTGTTATCCATACAATTTGTCAAATGACAAAATAACACAAAAAGACTTTTTATGCGGAATAATTGTAAGGGTACGGTCTCTCTTTTACAGGGAAACTTTTATAGAAAACACGTATGTAAAATAGATTTTGATGCCTGATTTTTTATGATTCTAAGTTTTAATTACGATGTATCTACGGATTCTCGAATCTTTGAAGAATCAATGAGTTCTTGTAATCTTATACGTAACTCAATCCTTGAAACTTCGCTTGTTCGGAAAAGTTCGTTCTTTTTCCGGCCTTTTTGCTGCTTCAACAATCATCGTTTTTCCGTTAGAAAATTGGCATAAAACTTATTCCTACCCGCATAAAATTGCAAACCGTGGATTTAAACAGCAAATCCAATTATCTGAGATTTTCAAGGGGGACGACCTTCGTGAATACGAAATCGTCTCTTCTATAAAAAAGATACCTATTAGCAGATTAACAAAAATAACAAGGAAATGTTGGTATAATCAGACGTCGACATGTAACATACTTTTATTTACAAAAATAAAAGCGAAAAAACTTATATAAGTAATCAGAAATTATAATAAATAAAGAAAAAGAAATGTAAATTTTTGTGCGCACGCAAAATGACGAAATACGTGAATTTACCGGCGAATTTTTTAATTTATGTCATGCAAAGTTTTAATTTGCATCACCAGCCAGTTCGTTCGCACTATGTAGGGGGCGGATTTCATTTCAGATAAAGAAACTTTCTGTCCTCTCTCGCCGGGCGTTTAACGAACTTAGCGAGCGGCTCGGCAAAGTGGAATCTCCGCATGGAGACGCCTCCGGGAATGAGTGGGAAAAGTTTCTCGCCTCCTCTTTTCGATAAATCGAAATGTCTCGGGGAAGCTCTCGTTGTTCATTTATGGAACGCGTTATAAAACTGACGATTCGTAATTTATCAGCGAGTCGTGCGAATAAAAGTGGAGCACGAAACGCTATTGTGTTCTTATTTATCGCAGTGCATTCAAAGAAATATGAGTGAGAGATTAGAAAGCGACTATATTTGTGTATCTATTTTCGCCGACTGCACTTTTTGTCAAATATCCAACAATTGTTTTTTGCAGCGAGAGGATATTATTATTTTTTTTTTTTTATAAAACTGCTTCGTCATGTCGATCTTTCTCGAACTCGACTCGATGAGAATTTAAATGTTGCAATTGACGAAAGATGAAGACGAGCTGTGAGAAATGAGACGTTCTTTCTCTAAGAAAATGTCGCTCTACATAGTTTCTTCTGACGAAAAGAGCTCTTTATTGTATCTTTGAATAGTATATGAAAAAGTAAGAGAAAAAGAAAGGAAGGTTGGAGCGATCAATGGTCGTCTGCGCAGAGAAAATTAACAAAATAATTCACATGCCGCGGCGTTAAAAGCGCCGACGGAACCGGTATAGTGGCGCCATATAAACGCTGATGTGATTTACGGGGTTGTTCCCAAGTTCTCACCACCCTCTTCCTACCACCATCACTACTTACCAGCTGCGTTGCCGTTCATCTTCAATGCCTAACTACTTCCGTGGGGTGGTTGCGTGCATAACTAGCGTCGATAATTATACAGCATCTTATAGCCGTTGTCGTCTAGAGATCAATATTGCGGTACTCGATACATCGTTTAGAAATTGTTAACGACGTCTCTGGTATATATATATATATATATACGTATATTTTTCCAAGAACAGAAACTTAAAACTGAAAATTTTTTCTGGACAGAAATTTCTATCTAATTAAAATTCTAAACTATTTTGTTCTATTTTCTGCATACACGTTCTGTTTGTTAATTTTTTCTCAGTATAATATCTAACACAGTGGCGAAATGGTTTTAAATTTATGCAAGAAAGAATTTTTACGTTTCAAATTGTAATTTTCTTGTAATCATACAATAATAAAAAACAAAATTCTTTAAACATACAACGTATATAAAATAATGAATTTAAAGTGTGTAAACACATGTATATAGTTACTTGTGTTTCAATTTATTCACATCATTAATATCTTCCGAGGTTTCAGAGATACTAAAACGCTACAGTAGTAAACAGTTTTTAAAGCAGCGCGAAGTATCACACATATTTTTCTGTAACCGTAGAGTTTTGCGAAACACAAATATGTGTTGCCAAGTATTGCTTGCGCGATATATATATATAGAGAGAAAGAGAGAGAACGAACACAAACGCGCGAATCTTGCCGTGTGAAAGGAAATAGTGAAGAGCCCCATCAGCGATGCTTGTGCCGTTTCTTGCTGTAACAAATGGAACGCGAGTTTCCTGCACGCTTCACGGAAGTAGAAGATGCGTAATACTTCAACGTTCAACATGATGGAAATCGAGCGGTCGGCGAAACACCGTTTCGAACGTACGATGAAAAAGAAGGTGGCGGAAAGAGGGATGGACGTGGAGGTCGGGGTGGGTGGAAAACCGATTCGAACGAATCCAACCCCCCGACTTGTTCGCTCCGACAAACCGTTTCATTGAGTTACGCGACCCACACCCGTAATCGGGATAAAACGTTCCGTTATGGCATTCACTATGTCGTTAAGCGTTTCATTTTAGAGTCTAACATACTATTCAAATAAATTTTAATCCTTCTCCTGTGCCGCGTCTCGATGTTATACAATCGGTTTTTATTACTCTATTCGATTTCCGAGAAGAAAAAGACAAACGTAGGTACAATAGAAAGATACACGCAAAAATTATTCCGGCTAGATTTCACCTTCATAAAGTTCGCTCTACAGATAAAACGCGTTATTTCAGAAGGTAGAATAAAAAGAGCTCCACACAGCACTTTTGTCGTTTAATATTATTCTTTTACTTTTAATATCACGCTCTCGGAAAATGGCAACAATTCGCACAAAGGTTTCCTTTGCATCAAAAATAATATTCATGCTTTCTTGAAACGCGCACGGGTCTGTGCTTTCTTTAGGATAAATTTCAATGAGATGCGATACACGTCGGTTTAAGCAGAGCAACACGGTAATGCACTCAGGATAATGCTCAATTTTTAAACTTGAGCGAAACTTTCTTGTTATTACTGCGCGATTGAGACCCGTTATCCAACGTCGCATATAAATCACGCAAGTCCGAAGAATTTATGTTCGAATTCATCATTCGCTTCGAGGAACAAAAAACAATACATTATATTTTGATCCTTCATCACCAGTGTGTAACAAAATTCTGTACGTAACGTGCAATATTTATGTTTATTTACGTTACTTGTAAAAATGAATTTCTGAAATAATTTTTTCCATTAGACTTTTTTGTCTTTATTTTTCTTTTTATTGAAAACAAATAATAAAACGACCAGTCATAGTACGAATGGACGCGTAAAGCTTTGTATATCGCGGTAAAAGATGGATAATTCGATACTCCCGATAGTTATTCGCGATTTCTTCCCTACCTTGACCCCGTCCGGCGACGACCTTTCCTCTTCGTCGCGCCACTTTCGGTCTTCGTCCAATGGATGGTTCCTCACGAGACCGTTCAGACTGCGGTAAGATAATAGCCGACACATGTCACTGGTTAGATCGGGCAGGCGATCTCTGCTGTAGTCGCAACGGTGGAACTTGTGCTGCGGCATCGCGCGACACACATACACATACGGTTCTCTTTTTCTCACCTCGCGGTCGTCTCGTCTTCAACATTCATCATTCTTTTCGGAATAGCACTGTGTTTCTTTTCGATCAATTTAACAGCCACAACACGTTGCAACGATATTGGTCTTTATAATTTATATTCTTTATATCAAAAAGAATTCCATCGCATATTCACACGTGTTGAATTTTTTTATTGAGAATGAGATAGTTTGAAAAGAAATGATAAATGAACTTTTCGTGATTTTATGTTTCGGAAATACATCACACAGACCAACGCAAGATAAATAAAATATCACGATCGAACACGGGAGAAAATTCTCAGCTCAGAAAAGAAGCCGATAAAGTTAGCGAGAATGTATCCGCGGTGGCGAAACGACGCGATCGGGCCAAGTGTTATAACACGATCGCATGAAATTGGAGCGATCGAAAAAGATATCTCGAGGCTACGTTGCACTGTTTGGCACCGCTTTTGTGTCGATCGACGGGACCACTTTCCGCTTCGTTCGCGACCTGGTATTTACCGGACACCTTTTGCTCGCTTTTCTACTTTTAACACTTACGGTGAATGGAATCTTAAGACCGGCACGGCGCGTAAAACGCGTTTTACTAAGCGCGTTTACGCGCGGCCAAGATAAATGAGATCAGGTCAATCGACGTGAACTAATGTGACTGCATGTTTTTAAATACATTATAAGAACTATTGTTAAAAGTTTCAAAAATTGTATTTTTTTAGTTTGCAATAATCGTCTCCTGTGTGAATGAATCTCAGTTTAAATTCACAGTAATCATTTTGCACACACACGCGACACAAGTACAAACCTATCGAGAGTACGAGTACATTTTTTGTACTACTCTGAGACAAAGTGACAAATAATCCACGGAAAAAACAATGAAAAATCCGTGACAATTTTTTCCAGTGCGATTACACTCTTCTTGTTTGCGGAAAAATCGATCGCGCGATGATCCACGAGCGACTGAAGAGCAACGTCGAATCGCGAGTAGTTCGTAGTTCGGTGTTCGAGAAACGTTTAAAAATATCCGGGAACGTGAATGAGGTCATTTCGGGAAGACAAGACGCTCAGCCTTCGGAAGGTTGAAATTTACATAAACGAGGTCGAGAGAAAGAAAGAGAGAAAGACTGACTCGCTGGAATAATTTGAGATATTAAAAAGAAGATGTGTTCATATCGATGTGTTTTTCATTTTGATTTCGATATTTTATATTCGAATCACATAATGTTACTCGCATTCGAGAAGGGCATTAAGAAAATATTTTTAGTTTTACCTATAGTGTTATACGTAAACACAATTTTCATTGCACACCAAAGGAAAACTAATTTAAGTTGCTCTCTAAAAATACCTGGAAAAATATTTCGTTCTCCGTACACACTGATTATTTTTAGCCAGACGCGAGCTTGTTATACGTACAAACAAGTTTTTTGCAGCGTTGCAACGTTAACGTCTAACTTTTTAAAAATTCAATGTTTCACGAAGCTAGTTATTTACATACTTTTATTTTCTTGTCGTATTCATATTACGCGCTTTGCATTTCTTTTTATATATCATGACTTTTTCTTCTTCTGCTGGAAGATGGATTCAAGTTTTATATATCCACGCAAGATTATGTGTCGCACATAAATTATCTCATCACATGAATGTTTACGGAAGACTAGAATCGAGAACGCGACACGTTTCCACAAAAAAGTGTTACATGTCTCGTTTATGCGCATATTGTGTGTGCTAATTTAACGACAGATAATTGCGCGCTGTTACGCACGATGTGCTTGAAACACAACTTCGGCCGATTGGTTTTACACCGTGGGATGGGTAACGAAAAATAAAAATACGATAAACAGCAGACAACGACGGTGAGTTAGGCCGCGAATTGCAGGTTCGGCAAAACCCTTAAAAAAATTATCGTCGTCGATACCGGCCAATATCGGTTATCGCATCTCACGATTATACGGTGCACAAAAAGTTAAGTATTAAAAATCACTGCTGCTATGCACGTGATATATTTTGTGCTTAGCACGTGAACCACGCGTACACAGCAACGAGAGATTGTCGATACTTTATTTATTATGTAAAATTTATAGTCACAAATAGTGTTTAATATTGTAACTACATAATATTATAATTTGTATTAAATATATATTTCACTGTATAATATTACACAATTTTTGAGACTACTTCACATTATTGTTACTGATACTTTTGCTGGTCTGTTTTTTTTTAAATGCTTTTTATTTTTTTTTTTCACATAAAATGTTTCTTTTCTATTCACGCAAGAAATTTATTCCAGCACGACTGTTTAGTGATTATCTGGATTCGTGTCTTCGTTTCAAAGACATCGCGTGCAGAAACGAGGCGCGAGATTACATGCGCGTCGTTTCTGCTTTTCTTCATCGACGGCGACATAGCGTTGGCGCGCGACGATATAAAGGATAATCCAATTCAGGAAGCTTTCTATCTCGTGATGGTATTGTCGAGAAAAAGACACAAGGGCAAGCACATAAAGTTCAAGCCCACGGGAGCATAATGCTCTAAAGATGAATCTCAAAATTTTTCACGTCGATTTAAGACAATATTGAAGTGAATATGCGGTGAGTGACAAAAGTGAATTCATTTTCTTAACAAATTTTATATAGTGGCAAAATAAAGATATTTCATCGTGTAATATCTATGTTTTGAACGCGAACATCTTGTTTTCGTTTTGTATCGGCCCCTTCTTTCTATCTGTTAAATTTCGCGAACAAACAACATATAATTATAATAAGACTATTATTTTTTAGAATAAGAGTCTGAAAGAGCCGCTAATGTTTTTTAACTGCTAGAGAATGTGCGCGTTTCGCAAAATTGAGAGAATTCCGCGTGTAACGGACGTAATTAAAGACGTCGGTACAAGATAATCCTGGAAATTACAAATTTGTTCGTCTCCCTTTCCGTCCTTTGGGACAATCCTAATTAACTCCGGCTCGTCCAAGAGAAGGATATCCTTCGTGCGCCGCCGGTTCACGAAAACGTGCTCGTAACGATCTAGTTAGTTTGAGACGGAAATTTGGTGCTGCTCCCAACGGAGCCGATGTAATGCAACAGCAGATTTAATTTGAACCGGGATCGATTCTTAGATTTCAGAAACAAAAACGTTACAAAAAATCGGATAAAAACTTACTATTAAACACTTCTAACTTTTGCGCTAATATTTTTTGTCTTAATGTTAAAAGTATCTGAATCTACTTTCTATAAGAGTTTGAAATTAACAACCTTGTTCACGTGACTACGCTAAGGTCACTGACTTCGATCGCGTGACTGCGGCGAGGTCACTGACCTCGGTCGCGTGACCGCGGCGAGGTCACTGACCTCGGTCGCGTGACCGCGGCGGGGTCACTGACCTCGGTCGCGTGACCGCGGCGGGGTCACTGACCTCGGTCGCGTGACCGCGGCGGGGTCACTGACCTTGGTCACGCGATTACAGTATATATAATATATATAATATTCTCTTTTTTACTCTTTTTCCCGTCACGTGTTGTTTTTTCACTCCTTCTTACTAATTTTTAAGTGTGATTTGCATGCGTTACTTCTGACATCTCTCATATGTATATCATGTGTATTATATGGTTTGTAAGACGTATATACTAGCTGTCATTGGGATGACAGGTTGTGTTCACTGACACAACACGTTAAAATAAAAATAATAATAGCCTGCGCGTTGCGCAGTGTTGTGCTATTGTGCTGTGCTAGTATAAATGAAAAATTTAATTAAACTGTTTCAATAACTTTACCAATGTTTTCAATAACTTAACCAATGTTTAAAGAACGACTTGACAAAAATAGTTTCGTTCAATTCACTTTTTTATTATTGTAACGCACATACCGTTTATGTTGTTTTTTAATGTTCCTTAACTTTGTAATAAATTACATTTATTTGCAAAGTAAAAGAATAAAGGAAAAGGCGATTGAGAAAATCTGTTCGCTCGAACGTCGAACTTTTATTCAGAACCGACAAAATCAAATAATTCAAAGTAAACACATTGGCAACGCGATCGCTGATCATAAATACCGAAGTATATACTTCAATAAGTATATACCTAGAGAAGAAACAATCGCTCGATTTGAATGCCAGCAGCTACTAATGAAAGCAAGAAACGCGAAGCGGAGTCATCACGCTTATAGTCGGAAAACGTTCGCGGTTAATGAATTCTTGGTTAGCAAATGCTGCGAAGCGCCACCATCTCGATAATCACGATCTTTGGTAATTATCGCTGTACCAATGAAATTCTATTCGAGATGATTAATATTGCGAGAACTGTTAACGTTATTAAGTAGAAATTGCTAATGTGTTATATCGCACGTGTGCGCTTTAATTAACTACATAATTAATTCATAATCTATATGCAAAATAAATGTTACGTGATTTTGTTTAATAATTATAAGTCCTTCAAAGGTACGTAGGTTCTAATTCTCAAAATAAATAAAATTATTAAGCCTTTTATACTTTTTTGTGTGTAGAATTTTCGTGTATCATTTTTACATATATGTGCGCTATATACATATATTTCGAGGATTCAACAGTCAATCATTCGCGCACAGCCGAACGTTGAAATTCAACAACTACGCGGAAAAACTTCAATCTCTCGGGGAAACTCGCACGCGATGAGAAGTTATCGAGAAACGTCCGGTATAAAAATGAAGGCGACTTCTCGATCTATATTTCCGCCGTGTAGAAAAATAGAGAAAGCATGTCTCGTGTTCAGCTCGCGAACGAAAAGTCCGTAATTCCGGAGTTTCCTCGCGACGGCGAAACCGAGTTACGTGCCCTTGCAACGTTTTTCCGTTACATTTTAGCTTACGTTGTTACGTCTTAGAACATTTTTACGACTTCAATCTTACGTTTCTCGCATCTGACGGCGCCGTCGTCTTCACAGGACGTTTTACATTGCGCGCGCGCACGTTACGCCGTTCCATCTTTAAAGCGGCGCGCAAGCGAAAGAACTAATGTAACAGGATGCGTATAGAACACAGCCCTGTAAACTTCGTACAAGAGTCGCCATTGCGAATTCTCTGGATCTGGAATTATACGGAAATTTCTTTCGATACGGCGCGGCACACAGACAGGCACTTAACCTAATAACATCGCGACGAAACACGAATGGAAAGCTTAATAGAGAATTAAAGCAGATTACTCTGCTGATAAGATGAAAAAGTTTCCTAATTAACAGTGAAATTTCTTCGCGGAATCGTCAACGGCCGCGGAAACAATCCATGAGTTCGGAATAATTCGTTGAGAACGAATAATCTCATCGCGAGAGCAGTAGCTTCGTTATCTCGCAAAAGATCATTACACAAGGCGAAATTACGCCGCAAAGTTAAATTATAAGTTATTTGTCAACGTTCTTCGATATTAGGTACAGATGCTTTTAATTTCATAACGACGAGCAAAACTACATAAAAAGCTAACGTAATTAAACAAAATAATTAACTGGAGAAATTTAATACTTCAAATCTCTCTCCGAGCTCTGTGTGACACCTCGTATTTTATTCTCAAAGCTAGTTTAATTTAGCTTAACTAAAATTATGTATTTACAGTGTTGTATTTTAAACGATGCGTTTTACTGCGCTCGTCTGATTCGTTGCAAATTGAGCGAACTGTCAAATATTGATAGTTTGACGATATGTTAAAATATCTCTATTTTTGATGATTTGTACGTATTTCACGTATGTGTTACAAAATCAAACCGACGAGAAATACATATTTGATTTAATTTAATTTCAACTCGTGAAATGCAACATTGGCTCTTTCGAGAACCAAATCACGGACCGAGTTATGAAGCAAAGTAAATTAACGGGAGAGAAGTCAAACTGAAGACCGCTGGACGAAGTGAAAGCAAGTGCAGCAGGACGAAACGCGCGTGTAGCTAAGAATTTCAAAGTCCAAGCTCGTACATAACGCAATGTTCTTGCAGAATCCGTTTATTCCGGCCCAGAAATTCTCGCCACCGCGCGGAATTGCAGACGGCTCGTGTACCCTCTTGAATTTCTTTCGCGGCAGCGGCGGCGGCGGGAAAACACTCGGTCTCGTCGTTGTTCACGCTGACCTAATAACGTTATCGCGCACACGACGAGAAACAATGAGCGCGGTGCATCAAAACGACGAGACGGTAGCTGGTATGCGTCGAGGAAATTACCGGCATCTCAATAAGAAGAGAAAATTTCTCTCGTCTCTTGTACGCGGGTTTATCGCGCGCCGAGAGAGTATAATAATTTTCTGCTCCGCGCTAAATTGAGGTAACAATGGAGTGTGCGAGCGGAGGGATAAATAACACCCGAACACTGACTCCGTTCAGTCCACTGGGGGGAATTTCTGAAGATTCCTATTAAGATGCTGGCTGTAGTCGTTGTTTCATCGCGCGCAATCTATCTTACGACCGCGCTCGCGCGTTCCAATATTGGACCACCCGTGTTAATCGCACTCTGTGATCTTCGATCGGTAAGTTATTAGACAATTTTCTCATATATCTGATGTCTACGGGTTTGTTAAAAAAACAAAAACAACGTAAAATAATGTTAACTACGATCTGTTCTGATTGTATCACGAGAATGTGAAGAAAACACAAAATGTACGTGTTCTGCGTTTAAAACTTTTGGAAATTATCTCTTTATCCGGCTGTAACCCTTTCTGAAATGTTTATCCGCCTATTTCTATGCACATTTCCGCACGATATTAACGCTGCGATTGGATGTAATCGATAAATAGGATAATTATCATTATATACGAGCACGTATATATGCGCGTTAAGCCGTTGTACTTACACAGAAGCGGCGTTTTGTCGGGACGCGGCGCTTTGCTCTAGATAAGATCGTTAAATTCCGCCTCTCACTAATCACAGAGATCGTAGTATCGTCGATATCAGTTGCGAGCGTATTATATCGGGGCGTTAAGTGCTGTATATACACGCCTTTCTCACGCCTCAAACGAATATTACATCGGCCGCGTAAACTGAGATCGTAAACATCGCGATGCTCGCAATAGCTCATACGCCACAATTGAGCCGCCTGCGAAACACAGGCAGTTCCATGCTCAAACGAGCGGGGAACTTATTGCAATCCCATAGAGCGCGCGATACAAGTGCCAATTAATTTGTCGCGACTCGCAGCAAATTAATTGGTCCGATTATCGTTGCCTTAATTAGTTTTCAAGTAGGTAGGTAGGCGTGAATGTACTTGCGTGAGATATTCCATACGTCTTTCGCACTCGTGATCGAGAGGCGGCACATGCGTGAGATACGTACGCACGTGCGGCGATATGCTTCGCAATTGCAGAGGCAAGTTCATTAACGACTTAAAGAATTTTTTCACATCTAACAATTTGCGCAGTAAATTTCAGAGAAATTATAGTTTTAAACTCTTTGTTCCTCATATTTCTTTGTTTTTGTTTTATTATTTCTGTATACACGAAGTTGCAAATAGTCCATTCCAATGAGTCAGTATTCTCGTTAATGACGATAGTCGCTCGAAAAACCGCGATCGTTAGAAACCGCCGCACGAGACTAAACGAAGACAAGATAAAATCACGAAAGCGTGAACGAGCAGTGGTAAAACGTGGCTCTAACGGTTAACTATCGCCTCGAGTCAACCTATAACGACAAAGAAGCGAAAAGACATGCAGCTACGTGGTGGCTCGGCCAATTTTTCAGAACATCACGGTAGTCGTTAATTGCGATCAGAACGGCCGAGTGTAATGATTTTCGCGTTGTCACGCGAAAGATGTATCCAAGATTTTCTACGCTTCGTGACGCTTGGCAAAATATTATTTGTTTTCACAAAAATTATGAGGTACGCGATTACGTCACTTGTATAAATATTATACAAGTTACGACGATAGCAATCTCATTTATGGCAGTACGAACGTACGAACAGTACGAACGTCACGACAGTAATTTTAGAAATAATCGACAATGAATCTCGAATGTTTACGGTGAATCATAAAATGAGACCGCATCTCGCGAATCAACTGTATATGTACGCGAGTATACGTGTAACAACTTTTCGATACGTTGTTGTAACTGCGGTGACGAATGCTGTTTCGACGAAGCGAGCGAGTTGTCGCTCGAGTAGTACCAGAGTTTACTGCGAGCTAGAGCTAACTGTGAAGTTGACGAAAAGTCTTTCCGAGAAGTTCTCACAAAATCTTCGACAGGATTTGCGCGATCAATGCAACAAAAGCTCCCGAGTTGGAATGTGCAAGTGCCTTTTCAAAATTTACGCTAATCATCTTTGTCGACAGAATGATAATAAATTAATCATGTTTGCGTTTTAAATCTTGCCGAAGAAGAGATTCATTATATTTTATAAGGGAAAAGAATTTATTAGACTGTTTCAGCGAAGAGGAATTGCAGCGTGAAGTCATGTCGGTATTCGCGAGTTTAAAAAACATCAGATCAACGACTCATATATTGTATTTCTTATATCGCTGAAGGAATCATTTTGCAAACTAAAGTACGCGGCAGAGTGAAAGGAGCGGTAGGACTCTTCACGCAACATAAAGTTTAATGGCATAATTAAATGTTTGGTCAACGTATATACAAGTATTTTGATGTTGTGCATTTCCTAGGAATTTCGCTTAGGTTGGAAAAAGTATTAAAAAATTGCGAGAGAGTCCGGTGTTAGGAAAGTACGCAGTTCCACATCCAACGAGATATTCTCGCGAAATATCTCGTTATTAAACATGCAAAAGGAAACGGGATGGGAATTTAATAACAGCTAATGGTACGTAAGAAAAACGTCGATTTCACAAATTATACGAGAAAGAGAATTTCTTATATCGAAATCCGTTGAATAGTATTCTTCTTTCAAACATTCCGTTTGTAAATTGATCGTCTGTAAGTGAAAAAATATAATCAAATAATTCTCCTTTTTCTAGAGAGATTTTCCCTTATGTATAAATGAGGTCTTAATAGTATCTTTTACTATTAAATTCACAAAACAAGCGTTATGGAGAGGGAGACGGAGAGAAAGATTTTGGAAAAAGTACGAGACAGATTCTCAGATCGCAATGCGGCATTACAACTCGGTGCGCAGCAGGTAACGTTGCGCCATTATTAAAGCGGATGCAACAAGGTAACAACGCGTCGGCCGCGCGCGTAGTGATGCTGCAAAACGTTGCCGAATGAACGCACGCGACCACTGCACGCGCGTTCTCGCATAACGGCAGCTAACGAGAACTTGGACGTGAAATTATGTGCAAGTTGAAAGCGCGTTCCGGAAACTAACTTACAGAATTTCCCGACAAGCGGCAAGATTTCGCCCGTATTCGTCGAGTCCGCGCGCTTCAAGAGACTTGGAAGCGACTTTGAGAAAGAGAGAGAGAGAGAGAGAGAGAGATTGCACCTGCACTCTCCCCGCTGCAGAACAGCAAAGGGCACGAGGTTGCCTCTATTATCGCCGTGCCAACACCATAGCCAGTCGTTCGCATCTCGCGAATGGAATGACGTTATTAACGAGCTCGTTATCTTGCCAAATAATAACTGCCATGACGAACGACTGCGCGTAATAAGCGTCGCGATAATTGCGAGGACAAAGCAGTGAGAGCGGCAGTGGCGGGGCAAATTTCCAGGCGTGAGAATTATGCATTCTCTGCATCGGCTGTAGCAGCGGCGCGGCGCGCGGGTTAATCTGCGTGCCGATAACGGAGCACGCGCAACTCGCCAGTTAACTCTTTGTTCGTCCATGCCTGATAAGATTAAAGTAGACGAACGTATCATTGTTACATCTTGTAACACTTGAATTCGCGCTATAAAAGATCGGATATCGACATACAAGTATTCTGAGAAACGATGATAAGAGAAAAGAGCGCGGACAATCTGATCGGACGAGAAAATCACACGGCTAATTGATTCAGCACGCGTCGTTTAAGATCGCACCGATCACGCACTCGGCTGCGCGCGATCTCGTCCGGATGTATACCGAACGATCCTCGTTCCGATTCTTAGTCTCGCAATTTCTGCGCAATCTCACCGTGAAGTTATTCACGGTTTGCGAGGCTGTTACCGTTCAAACATCCGGAAAGTGCGGATACTCAGCCGAACGGTAATTGCCGAAAGTCTGAAAGAGTCGTGCGAAAACTGAAGAAACTGAACTACCGATAATCTAAAGAATTCAAACATGCGGAAATTACAAAGTTTCGAAAACCCTTCGTAGTCCGAGAAATATTTGAATTTCGACGAGTCTGGATAAAAAGATGTGTTTGCGTATTTATTAGATAATAGAAGTTATAATTACACGTATTCATCTTCTCATGCCAAGAACGTATACAATAACAAAAAGTATTGTTTTGGTGATAATGATTGTTGTTAGAACCAGCGGTATTTATTTTAAACTGTCGTTGCGGAAGACCCGTCTTGCCGCACAAAATTAAGCCGATGTCGCTATAATTTTCTCTTTTGTATAAAATCTCGGCTAACGAGAAATACAAATACCATGAATCACTCGCGTAACGAGATTCTATACACACAGAACGTATAGGCGCAAATTAAATAGCCGACCGCGGGAGCGTAAGGTCATCAGAACGAAATCTAAACAAGATTCGAAAGCTTTCACGTGAAAACTAAGCGACATTCAGGTGTGCGAGATCTAAAGAAGGGACGTTGGATTTAATGCAAAAGCTATGTAAAGCTTGTGTCTAACACGACGTAACGCTATTACGTACACGACATGTGACAAAGCAACGGAAAACTAAAACAATTGCACCTCCGTTTACGGAGACTGAGCGATTTCGTTATAAATTTTTCAACGAACAAACACACTTATAGTAAATTGAAAATTGTATTCCATAAGCTACGTGTAATCGATGTAACATATACGGATATAATCAATCATTAGAGAACGTATAATTTTAAGAATTACTTAATTATAGAATTAGTGCGCAGATTGGTTTGTTTAATTATTATAATCCACGACGAGAGATGGCACATTCGCGATATCGATCTACATAAACAAAATCCGCAAGAGCACGCGGCTTCGATCAAACGAGATGTTTAAATGCGCACATTGATTGGCTCGCGCGGATACGCGAGCTCTCTACGCACATAATCCACGATATCGAAATGCCTGATTAAACATGGATATTACATTGCACTCGAATACGGCAGCAGCGTTCGGAATGTTGTATTGCGTTGCAGCGCGCGTATAACGCGTGATATATACGTATGTATCGTGAAAATTATCGATCGACGCAGCACCGAGCGCGTTGCCAATCGATAATTTAATTATCAATTACGTGCTAACTAAAAGCACATGAATTTCGGCTGTTAGATCTCGCGTAGAGACCACGCACGGGAAATGGGCTCGTGTTTACGATATCACGTGCGCTTACTATTGTTACGTGCCTATGACGTAATTGCAATTTATCTCTCATGCTGTTCTAAACGATACGTCGAGAATACAAACAGCTATTGCTTCAATAATTTTATTAACAAAATTGTTTTTAATTCATGGCCCGTTTAGTGACGCAGTTTTTTCTGCAATTGACACATTGTTTTTGAAACATTTAATATATTGATACTTTTGTTTTCAACGTAGATAGAAGAAATATTATTAAAGATTGTTGATTTGTTTTTTGCTGCTTCAAATACGCCTCGCAAAATCCTCGTCTCAATGACGAGTTCTCCAATACCGGATAGATACCGGTTTTTATTCGCGAGCAAATTGGTCTCTCTTGTCGCGTCCGCTACTCGATGCAATCTATTTACGAGTAAAAGTGCACTCGCGTTGCATACCGACATTTCCACGCAACGCTTTAGTTGTCCGCGACGCACAAAAACGAGTTTACGCGCTCGATACACACGCGCCACGCATTGTGTGTCGCGAATCAAGACGATGACACATCAATGAATCATTCGCGACAACGACCGAGCGTTCGATATTGTTCCGTCGAAATTTACGCAGCTCCGGTCGAAATACAGTACACTCGGACAATATCGAGTCGATACGTCGATCGAGAGACGAGCGCAGATGACCGTGAACAATGGGATTATCCGGATGGAGTGCTTCGAGCACGAGAGGCATATTACAGAGACCGATCGCCGTCTGCATCCTCGATCAGTATGAAGTCAATCTGTCATTAGCAAAAATCTCGCGAGATAATAAGCAATAATTAACACCGATTCTATTTAAATTAAAAAACAAAAAAGAGTTTAGATAGACGCAAACTCACTTCTCGCATCGTAAATACGGTTAAAAATTAGCCTGTTTACAGCTGAGAAAGCATTAAAATCACCGAGATAACACATTCTATGTCAAGTTCACTGTACAAATTATTTAATTGGTAAAGTTTTGTAAAATATGGTTCTCGAGAAGTAAAACTACGAAAATTACTTTATCACATTTCCATGTGTATAACCGTCAGACGCGTATCGTTACCGCGAGAACTTCATTAAACACCGAAAAGTTAGCCGACCGACGGACGAAACACACTGCTCGCGCAGTTCCTCATCTATTCTCTCCTTACACCACGTGATCGTTTATATTCATCACCGCTAATTATATGAGGTGTCACTGCGGGTTCATGTTTTATCGCATTCATAATGTTCAACGGTTGAAAAAAAACACGCTACGGAAGAAGAGGAGACAGAACAAGATAGCGGAATTATTCGCGCGAGCACAGCAGCACTCGCGTTAAAGAGCGCGCGGATACTGCACGCAGCGCGCGCGTTTTGCTCGGCGCGACGGCAGACGCCGTGGGCGAACACGGAGCGGAGCGGTGTGTGCGGCGCGTGTCTACTACCTACGCGCGCCTTCCTTCTCACTGACCTTCCCCAATGCTGTACTGCGTGACCACGGTCGGGAGCGTGCCACGCCGCGTGCCGGAGAAACGGCTGTCGTTCTATCTCTCTTTGAATGCCGTGTCTCTTTTTGCTCGTCCAACTTTTTCACCAAATGGAAAATATTTTGTAACTACCGAATTTGATTCCGATTTTTTCTATAGATTAACAACATTTAGATAGGTAATTTAGAAGTAAATAATGCTCTCTTTTGATCAATGTTTTATTGTTGTTTTTATGTTACTATCGCAACGCTAATTATCATTAGCGCGTTTGCATCGTTATCATTATTTCGCTTATTATCGCAATATCACAGTCTCGATCAAAAGTTCCGTGTGTTTTCAAAACAGAGATTTATTTTGTTATAATTAATTGCGAGTGGCGGCGAGCGCGATTGCGAAAGGCATGAAAAACTATGTTCTGACGATCGTGCGTGTGCAATGGCAATAACGAACGAATATGCTACGGTAATAACGGTGCTTGCGTATATACGTACGAATGCGCTCCGCATTCCATTAGCACGCCCCGACGCATGCTTGCAGTAAAGTGTAAAATGAAAGACACTTCGCGGTATTTCGGTATCAGCTGTGTCGAAAAGAGATGCAACGAGAGAACTCACGTCATTCTTCTCCGGAGTTTACATACGTATCTTCTTTGCTACGGAGGTAAATTTATTTTAACACGTAAGGCGTTTATGCCTTACCGTCTCTCTTTGTGCTTTGGAATGAAATTGGCGGTTGAGACGACGGATGTCTTTTCCGCGACCCAAACCGGTGTAACTCGAGACCGAGAAACATGGAGAGAGTAACCGACCCGCAGCACCCTTGTATATTCAGTTGCCTTTCTTCGGCCCGAAACACACTCCGAACTGTTGAGGATGTGCTTCTATTTCGGCAATTCGGCGTAGATCTATTGCCGTAGAACGTTAACGCTGTTGCTCTGCACCTGTTACTGGTGTAGAACCGCTAAAATTATCGAGACCGGACGAATGTGTGTAAGAGAGAGAGAGATACAGAGAACGTCGTGTTTTTCGTTTGCATATGATGATTATTTATGACGCGCATAACATGCAAAATTAATGGACAAAAACGATGAAGCGTATTTTTGCTTTCTACGCGCGTCTCGCAAATTGTATTGATACGAGAACACGGTCATTAACACAAAAGTGACAGTGTTTTTCGACATTGATACAGGCTCCGAATTCGAAACAAAGTTTAAATAGAAAATCAGATATTTTTAATCTCAAAAATACTTTTTGTATTGATACACATTGATAAATACATGCTATAATGCAACAATAGCGTTATTCTCTCCTTGTCTACAAGCACGCAACATGATATTCTCTCTTTTGTCTAGAAGCGATAAATATTTCCATGAACTTTGTCGGCCAATGTGCGACAAAAGCGCATGTTATATTCTCGCTAAAATGGAACGATGTGGGGAAACGGTGGAAATTAAAAAAATATAAAAGTAATCCGGTCGAGCCGACGCGCTTCTCATATTTTCTGCACATTGTCCAGACTCGTGAACATATCCTATGCATCAACCAGAGACTTTATAAATCCAAAATTTTCATCGAGCAGTATTTTTAGCGTTGGGAAACCATTTCCTCATTAGATCCGTGAAGAATAATCGAAAGCTTTTATATATTCCTATATAAAAATGAATAAAAAGCGATTAAAATACACAATGCCTTATTTTTGAATATGAACTTTGTATTACGTAAGAAGAAATCTGATACGAGACTATTTACACATTTTTGAATAAATATATATGAATAAATATATAATAAATAACTAGACAGCTGATCAACGATATCGCAGACCAACACATGCGACATTTTACATTTGCAGACTCGACATTCAGCTGATTTCAGCCTTGCAGAAACACATCTCTCTCTCTTTCTCTCTCTCTCACACACAAACAAGAAATATTATTATTACACTCCAGTTTAACATAAATATTACGACACGCATGTATACACCGCGGCGGCTAACGGATAAGCTGTCTCTGATGTAAATTACGATATAAATCTTGCTTCTCTTCGCTTCGATGCAAATGCAATATTAAAAATTAACGTTTCGACAAAATCCCGAAAGAAGAGATGTCATAGTTTTTGGTGGCGCGATAACAGCAACGAGCGCGAGTGGCCATGTATGTTTTTAAGCTTTCACACGTGTGCGGTGCGCGCAAAATAGACGCGGTGATGAGAATGAAAATTCACACAAATAAAATCTCGCAATCAGCAGCTTGATACGTCGCCAGAGATACGCCATATCCTCGGCGCATGTGATATATTTAACATGTATAATATCTCGAATAACGAGATGCGCATCACATCGAGAGATAAATGATCAGAAATAAACGAGATTCGCCGGAAGCTGGACACGATGATATATCTTTGAGTATACGGCAACATGTTTAATTATTTTCTTTTTTTAGAATGTTAATAAGCGCAGAATTACAAGCTTGTGATATCACACAGACCAGAAGACATATACAGTGCGCTAGGAAACCGGGATCGATTGCGACAAGAGCTCGTTGTAACATTAGCGATAATTCGAGCTCCTTGGTATACGGCGAGGAAGAAGATTGGATTACGTTCTCTGTAACAGACCGAGGTAAATCCCTCTTACAAAAGATGGAAACTCTGATATGTGTGTGTACGCGCTATATATCTTTAAATAACATCTGCTTTTAGCATAATACACAGCGAGATTCTGCATTTGCTACCGTTGTAAAAAATTACTTTTAGGTTAATTGGAATCGTGTGAAAATTGAAACGGATCAGACCGCTGTTTATTATAATACGTTGTCGTTTGACCGTGTACGACTGAAATTGTTACAGGCGACACAATAAGGAGCTAAACCGGTTTTAGTTTGTGTCAGCTATGTCTTTATCCTCTATTAGATAGAAAGCTCGCTTGTGCAATATCTCGTGAAACGGACCGGCTACTATGTCGAAATGCAATACATAGCTAGACAAACAATAGCGACGAATATTATTCAAATAGTGTACGTTCTACTATGAAGTCGATTACTCGTTTTGATACCTCTGCACGGAACTGTACGTACTGTGTTTATGCATCGTTGGAGAAAGTTTAAAGGCATTGTATCGACAAAGAGAAAAGGTATTTATCAATAAAATTCATTTATCTTGGTATTTTCTTCTTTCTTTCTATTAAAATGAAAATTGGCGCATAAGCGTTGAATTACATTTACGCTGAGACCCTGTAGAAATATTAATTTATATACATACCTTTTAAATGAATATTTAATACCATTTAATTTATTTGTGAGTGTACTATGTAAAAACTGAAAGGAAAATCGCGTTCAAAATACGATTATAGCGAAATTGCTGAGAACACCGTTCGCTCTACTCCGAGAGCTTCTGTTCCATTGCTATTAACTCCGAATTATCTCCGAAGAGTCACTCTCTCTCTCTCTCTCTCTCTCTCTCGCACGTGCGCACACGCTCGTCGCGTCGATCGTTCCGAAACGCTTCCGAGGGGAAGCGTAATTCGATTTCGCGTCCTAAATTTACAAGCAAGCGCATGTGTCCCCGCTGACTGCGCATCCCATTCCGATTGCCGATTCGTCGTATCGTTCGTTGTCGATCGTCCGTTCCGTTTCATTCGTGTTTTTCGCGCTTGTCGCCCGTGACGTCAAAGAGAGACCCAATTTTCGAGTTGTTATCGGAGAATGGACCGCTCTTCGTCAAAGTGGTTTTATGAGCGAATGTAACGGAAAGAAAGTTGTCGCCACTGAGAGCAAATGAGGAATATCGCGAAGCGTATCGCGCGCGACCTAGTATGCGGCGAATTCCAGGCGCAAGAACTTTCCTGTTGCTCGTTGTCTTATTTTCTCTCTACGTCTCTAACTCGTCTCGATTCCGAGTCGGACGGTAGGTATGGAATACGTTTTGCGTTATGTATGCCAGAAAGTCTTTGTCCCGGCCGACGGCAAGTTCCGCAGAAATCGCACGAACGGTTATTTGAAACTTATTCTCCGCAGAGTCGAGTAAGAGAGAAGAAGCACTCTCTTCCGAGTTCAAACGACGATGTTGTTTCGGAGTTGACTCGGGACGAAGTTGAACAAACATCAGAGAAATTTGAAGAACACGAAAGAGGGTTAATTCGGCGTTCTATAAGCGATCGCACTTATTGTAGCGTGTACAGCGAGATTTCCTCGTAAACTTTTGTTATAATTGTAATAATATCGCAGTTACCACAACACACCACAATTCCTCATTTACTTCTTCCTATTGTGATAAACTAAATGGCGAAAGTTAAGAAATCGTAACTTTAGAATTTCAGCAAGGCAAATTTGAAAGACGAGACAATTTGTAGAAAATTGCTTGTTTATTTTTGTGTACGACAGTTGAATTTATATAGAAAATTGTTGTTTGTACATACCGGATAAATATAAATAACGGCGAGTTATCAGCGGGGGTAATTTCGAAAATGTATGGCAGTCGTGTTTTGCAGCTTTAATCCCACGAAAATTCGCGATTGCCACGACAGTTCTGCCGCAAGTTTTTTCATATATATATATACATATTAAAGCTTCCGGAGTTCTCTATAAATAATCATTAACCTCCGGCGCCATATTGCGCGCTTCGTTACTGTAGAAATGAAAATGCTTTGCGTATATAATGCGTAGAAATATGGAAGCTCGTTCGAGAAACGGAGACTGAAAATTGAAATAATAATAGTTCCGTTTTCTTGCCCTCGTAGAACCGACATTTTCATTTTATTTTTAATGAGAAAGCACTGAAAAATACACTTCGGGATCTATCGCATATATTAAACACACGCGTATTTTTTTTTTTTTATTATTATTACATGTAAGAGAATATTAATTATTTCTCTTACCGTTTAGAAATATATAACTACTTGCTTTAATTTATTATCTTTATTACCGTATCATCTCTGTGTGTCCATATAATTTTCCTTGATGTAATAACACTTCGCAGAAACACAGCTGAATCGTGCTAACGTTTATTTGGAGGTCGGAATATTATTATCGTAATGAGAAAATCGTTATTATTGCGCCACGGGTTATGGCAATGAGAACGTAACACAAAGCTGCTGCGGTACAACAGTCAGAAATTATTCATGACAAGCTTTACATTCCTATTGATATATAGACGAAAAGGGTAATGTAATCTACATTACACCCTCTTTTAAACATGTTTATAACGCACTCGACGAAATGAAAGAATTCTTCGGAATGGACGTTTGTAATCGTCAAACACGTTGAAACAAAAGATGTTGTGCGTGAGACAGATCGCGCGTATAATATTTGTAAATTGACAGTATCAATTATCGAGATATCTGATATATATAATAATGACAACACAATATAAGCCATTGTTGTTATTACAATAAATAAATTTTTACACACCACTCTAAAAAGGAGAAAAACGAAACAATGTGGTTCGCATCACGTCGATGACGTTCGCAATTAAACTGGAGATCAATTTCAAGTCCGAGAGGATAGTCACACAAATTGATCTAACACGTGAGCGCATGCGCCCCATATCAAATTGGTAACACGAGAGAAACGTGTGCGCGTGATATCAGCCAGTGTCAATCAACGTTTTCATTCACATTGTCAGCTGTCGTAGACTTCGATTCAACGAAATATTCGAATATACCGGCAAAGCTGAAGAACCACTGACAGATACGATCGTATCTCTTGATAATCTACGCATTTATTCATTCACCGAGAAACAGCCGTATCAAATTCGCGGCGCTGAACTGCGTTAGAATCGACTGATAAATTAATCAAAAATAGAGCGCGAGATTAAATCATCTGGCGCGTGCGTCACGATATATCATCGCGATATGTCAGAACAAGCAATTCCAAGTTTTACTTTATTATTCGCTCAAAAGATAAAGCAGAAAAAAGTTGCAGATATAAATGCAAAAGTGTCAAGATCCATTTTAGTTTGCTTGAATTTATTTGAAAGTACAGATAAGTATTATTATATCGCGATAACTGTGTCTGGCGACTCTGTTAACAAGATAGCCATTAACTCGAGAGATGTCTCGAGCAATGACAACGCGTTATCGTCGTTATCGATGCAGCCGGTAGTAACATGCATGCACTATCGGCGGCTGTGCACGATCAGTGCTTTAACACAACAGGTGGTACTGAGACTGGCAATTGATCGAAGGAACTAGTAATTAATGTAACGTATAACTCGCTTTATCTCAAACATGTCCCAAGTAATAAATCAAGAGACACATCGTCTTCCTTGCATATACGTGTGCATTCGAACATGACCTGTTTCAGTTACTGTCGTTCTATATTTTGCTTGAACGTAACGACGATATATTTTATAAAAAGAAGTAAATCAACTTAATTATATCAATCAGACAAAATACGCTCAAAAAATTAGTTCAACACTTTTCAAGTTTACAAAAAAAGACACTTTGCGTTTATAATTGATGTTTAAAGCTTTAAAATATTTGACAACAATAAAATTTGTCGACAATGAAATATTTTTGTCCACCTAGTTTAACACAAAAGAATGAAGATTGTGTGGATGTGAGTGTTAAAACGTTTCATTAATTAAATTGTAAAACTAAATGAATAAAAATACCCTCTTGTATATTTTAAAACGAGATCGCGCTCGGCTATAATATAAAAATGACAAAAACAACAGCTAATGATAATACAGTAGAACGTACGCGTTAGTAGAAATCTTCTCATCGCATGTCTTAATTAATATCCTATTATAAATTCTGGGTTAAAACATCTATAGCACTCAGCGAATAAAATCGGTAGCATTCGCAAAGCGATGCCGCAATAAAACCGAGTCGCAATAAAACCCGTTCTTTTATATATTTTTTTTACACCTTCCTTTAAAAATCTGTATAAAGCATTCTCAAATCCCTCGCCCTGCTAACACAATTACGCAGTAAACCTTTACGATAGCTCTAGAAAAGAATAGAATAATTCGAAAAAACAATCTCTAAAGATATATCTAAAAAACGGAACGTAAAACCGCATCGAAACGCGATCACGAATTGGCAGTTCGTCCTTTTCCTCGGTCGCACCTCTAGAGTCCGCGATCGACACTGCCGCTCGTCTAGCGGAAAAACGGATTTCCCGCGGGAGCATTATCATTTTAGCTGGCGGGGATTGCGGTGGCGGTCGTGTGCCGATTATCGATTCGAGCCGCTCGTCAAGTAATCAACAGTCGAGATTCGGTCGCGCTTCTTCTCGGCTGTCTGCACCTCGTTTTCCTTATCCCCATCGTGAGAGAGGTTTCCGGAGTAGGAGAAAAAACGTCCACTAACGAAAGTAAATTTTCACGACCAACCACTTTCCGCCGGTGCCTGATGGATATTTTATCCGCGAACTTTTGCCCTGCACAAGGAGGCCCAGATTTTACGTTAAATCCTAACAGACTGAATTTGCTTTTAGTTTTAAAAGCAAAAAAGATTAAGCTTCTCTCTTTCTCTCTTCTTCAATAAATATTTAGATATAATTAGATTGCTAAACGTCTTGTTTTAATTTGTTTATTTGTTTTTTTTTTTTCAGATAAATTCATCGCGTCAACAATTCCACAACTCTTGAAATTGCGCGTTTCTGAAATTAATTGCCTTTGTGAAATTGCTGCTCAAAGGCGGATGGCTATCTCGCTTTCAACGCCCGAGGAAAATTGGCATTCTAGCGTCACACTTTACGTACATATTGCGCTCGCATATACTCAGTCTTAACAACCCTTCTTGCAACACAACGCGATATTAGGATCGATTAACGAACAAGACTCAAAGTGTCTCGGGTATCTTGTACGTACGGCGCATGTGCTTTTAGTGATGCGAGCGCAACGCGTTTTAAAACGTTTTAAAACCTTGTTTTAATAAGAACTGCCGACAAAGTCGTTTAAAAATTGTATCTGTTGCACAAAGTAGAAAAAAAATATTAAAAGATGTTTTATTTATTTTATATCGTAAGAAAAATTCAAGATTCACTGCTCTTTTTACTCAATAAAACCTGGATGAAGAAAATGGAGATGAATGAAATGATAAAACGTCTCTACCTCCGCATGCATTTAATGACTCCATCAAGAAACGTGAACTTCTAAAGTAAGAAAAGAATCATTTGTTCTCATTCACGGCAGATTCTCGGGTTTTAAAAAAGAATTGCGCGAGTAAAGACGAGGAAGACGGGGTGGACTGTACACAAACGGTCGCAGCTCGCGACACTCCATTATGCAACGTAATGTCAGCAGATGTTGCATAATGCAGCGTCGGAAGGAAACAAGATGAAGATCGGAAGAAGAAGCGATTATTAATTCACGCTTTATCGTCGCTTTCCGCGCTCTTCGGAATAGTAAAATAACGGGAAGAAACGGGAGTAAGAAAGGGAATAAATGTTAAGTCGGACAAACACGCGCAGGGGCTAAAAAGAAAGTCCATAGAGTCGCCCGCGTCTTCACCGTTACAAAAGCCAGAAATAGGATGCGATCTCAGTGATAAATGGATTTTAATCAAACGCGTTCCACCAGGAATAGGAGCGCGCGTGTTATTACGGCTTCGCGCACGCGCGTTGTGCATTAACGATGAACTTAATTAGGTCATCGCTATTTGTTTGCGCGCGATCGAAAGCAGTTTCGTCACAGTCTCTCCTTCGGGAGAATCGATCGCGCCTGAAAATTTATCAGAACCGCCAGGATGACGAACGGCCGTCGGCGACGAGGGAAAGAACTGGGTCGCGTGTGCATCCCGATTTTCCTATAAAACGTGCGCAATTCAACTACCCTCGCCGATAAAACGCGATGAAAACGATTTATTTTCATATCGGCGGAAAAACTTTCGCAAGGTTTTCACTGAGGTTTTTTGCGGAGCCTACACATCGCAGAGCGCTAAGTTGCGATTTGTGCAACTTTTACAGTAACTGTGTTTCGTCGCAAAAGCATATCCGTCGTTTTTGTGTCTCATAAATATTTCGTTGAATTATTCACGAGAAAAAAATATAATACAAGTTGCGATACAGTTACTTGTGAAAAAAAAAATTCTTAAAAAATTAAACCTTTTTGAAACGCGCGAAAAGGAAGTCTTTAGCATAAACAAGCAACTTCACGTAGAAAAGACTAAATGCACTCTTCGCGCACTTTTGCATTTTATGGAGTTTATCTAACAGCTCGGAAAATTTTCTGAAACGAGATTTATCTCTCAAACGAAATAAATACGAGAGATTAAAATTATATACAGACCATTTTTCCGTGAATCGCACGAATTATTGCACGATATCTTTCATGGAAAATGTAACGTTGGCAAACTGTGCGTTCGCAGTTTTATCGCGAAGATATTTAGGGCAACGATAAGTCACGGCATGTTAAAAACGTTTCTTTCAACAATGGCAAACTTGGCGAACTTGCATGATTTTTTAAATCACCTGGCGTTTTTAACGGATAAAGGGATATATTATTCGTGGTTACATATTGCCGGTTACATATTGCCATTTTAATGCAAAAATTGCGATTTTCCATCTTTTTAATGTTTCCAGCATAAATATAAAACGATCCAAAAACAGCAATAGGTAATACTATTTTTTATCGAGTCACATCTTGCCCGCGAGAGATGATGTCGCGGTTTACTGTGGGTCGTGTCACATAAGTATATATATACACGTATATTTCTCATTAAGCCGTCGAAGTAGCAAGCGTAATTACGGGAGTAAATCCCTGCTGGTAGTTATTCTGCCGGTATGCCACCCATTAATCGGCGGATAATTACGCGCGAACCTCATCAAAGTCGCCTTGCGAGTGAGCTTCGTCTCTCGACTTTCGTGTCGCCGGCACGAATCGATTTATGCCGTTTTGTCAGCCGACAGTTCCGTGCTGTCTGCATTTGACACGTGTATCTCACCGATTGAGGGATCATCTCCGTTGACTCGAACACGGTGGAGCCGTTTAATTGGACCGTTTTGTGCTTGCGCTCAAGTATAAAAAAAAACATACGTACCTACGCGTGCGATTTATAATGAGCATATTACATTACTATTCCGAACTCTCGCGTTTTGTTCGTCACTGAATAAATGCTGACACGGTTAAAAAGAATTGTTTTAATTTTGACGGATATACAGTTGAGAAAATAATAAATTAAGAATTTGACAACGCGTTTTGAGATTCCTCAAAACAAAATGTCTCTTTCAATTATCTCTTATCATTTTTATTATTTGATGACTTTAATTACAAGTAAATGTAATAACGAATATAAAAAGTTACGATAAATGTATACGGGCGTATTCCAGATGGTCTCCGAGATAAAGCGCCAACTTTGGAATATACCGTATGACGAGAGAAAGTTAATTGCACGGGAATGTTCATGATGCCGCGATTCTGAATTAATTTAAAACTTTACTATTCTCCATTTATTTCCGTGCTATACTCAAAGTGTCCGTGTAACAGGTATAAAGGGGAACTTTCTGAACATTTTATAGCCGGTCGTGACCGTCGACCATGTTAATTACGCGTCGAAAGGTGCCGCCGTCGTCTCTTCAAGACCGTCGCATCGCTGAGCTTCCGCGAAAAAAAGTAAGAGCGTCTAAGTGAAAAAAGTTTAAAGGCGATCGAGGATATAGTCCCGGGGTGTGGTACGAGAGACTTTGTTGACTTTAATTGGATCGTTCTTCTTCTTGTCAAGAATTACACGTGGAAATTGCGCGCAGTCCCGTACGCGCGCAGTGCTTTGCGTGTAAATATAAACGAGCTTGGCTTTTCGCCTTGCGTTTATATTCGCGAGACGCGAAGTTCCAAGATGACACACACGGAGAGGAACGACTAATTAAGCAGAGCGGCTCAAAGAGTGTCGAGACAGAGAGAGAGTCTTTGCGCGGGATGTGTACCTTCGCAAAATCGAGTAATAAGTAAAGTGCATGAGGCAGTTTGTAAATTCCTTCATGTATATTTATACATGTTAGTTTATTCAGCACTCGGCATTTTTTCAGCACTCTCTCTCTCTCTCTTTTATGTAGGAAAACGAAGTTTAATTAATTCTAATAATAGCCAATTAAAATAATAATTCTTCTGTTTGAGATGTGGTTTATAAGTTTTTGTGAGGAAACTAATATTAATATTTTTTTTTTTCATAAATAAACTCGCGCTTTTCTATCTTTTCTCATCTTGTGCTTACTTTCTACGATACAGAAATTTCAATCTTCGAACAACAACTCTAACGAATTCCGTTACCCAAATCAATTATGTACTTCGACTTAGCAGCGGGTACTTTCTGGAGCGAAGAAATTAATGATGCATCCCGACGGTCGAAATTATCCGACGAGAGGAAATGCTCGCGAGTCACGTGACTCGCGGCTGATAAAACTCCTTCACTTTAGGAGATCGCGCGAACCGCGATGAAAAAAAGATGAACCGCAATATCCGACTCTAATATCCCGAAATGGAATAACGCTTTTATGTTCTGTCGTCGTATATTGTTTCTAGAGAACAGATTTCACAGAACAGGTCGTTGCTGTGAGGGATACGTATAGCGCACATGCGGTAAAGGGAGAAAAAGGGAGAACAACAAACATCCGAGGTTGACGAGAGAGCTAGTCTTTCGTTCATCGCGCGCGAAGAACACATCTAACGTCGTTATTTTGTCGTACGTGACACACACCGCATGTGAAACAATAGTTTATTTCCACGCGGCGACGCGAAACGACGTAAACTTCAGAGCATTGCGCGATAATACGTGCACGCGTGATGGATTAGATTAAACTCGAGTTTCAGCGGGTGATACACATACATACATAATAACTTTGTGTATTTATCTGGTCATCAAAACATGGAAAATGCATGTTTGCAGAGCCGCTTTTCGTTCATATTGCAATTAAATATTCATTAACATAAATAGCTTCTATAACACCAAATGAAATATTCACGGTGTAACATTACGACGAGAGATTGACCGCATGCAAGTCTCTCTTTTTCTCTTTCTCTCTTTTCTAATAAACGGTAAAAGTTTCAGCTCTGGTGGACTTGAAAATTTTATACCGCCACTAAACAATCTCTCTTTTTCTCTCGAGATTCGACAAGCGTTCCAGTTTCCGCAAGCAATGCGCTGTTTTAATAGTTTCTGTCAACTTCGTTTCTCGCCGCACGAGCGGATATAGTACGTTTGTGTTTTCGTTTGTATTTGGCAAAAGCGGATTTTATTTATTTTCTACTTTTTCCGAAGAGAGAAAAAGAGAAAGGAAATGTCAGTGATGTCAACAGTCGTTATTTTTTTGCATTCGGACACCGCTAAAATTGATGATCACTGTAACGTCGAGTAATAGGGTGCGGTTTTCTACCAAAATTAATTATTCTCAATTAAGTATTGTGATTTTTTTTCAGAATTTAGACTGACGTTTTAAAAAGACTGTAATATTAAAGAAGACAAATTTTAATTGTCACTCTTAATTATTTAGATAATGCAGTTTCATTGTTATACATTTATACATGTCCGATCCACTTTCGCTTTAATTTCGGGCATGCATTTCTAGCTGTCGTGTGAGCGACTCGCGCTAAATGTATATTCAATTATCGCGGAAAATTGTCGGAGGAAAAGACCAAGAAGGGAAGGTTGCAGTAATCCGCTTTAAAACGTACACAAACCGCGACGCGGTGATAAATTCAGTTTACGATCTCGGGAGTTCGCGTCAAAACCCTCACCGCAGCAAAGAGAGAACGACGAGAAACGCTCCTCGCGACGGGTCTTCGTAACTTTGCCGCAAGGTAATCTTAAACGCGGAGCGATAAGTCAGTGGGTTAAGACCCTTTCCACGAAGTGGAAGCAGCGAGAGAAAGAGAAAGAGAGGAAGGGTTGAAAACCGCCTCTGCTCGCTTCAGGTCGAGAACGTTTGCTCGAGTGCCAGCAGTCATTACGATAATCAACGGTTGGAGACCGCGCGCCAAGGACGGCAGTTTGTAATTTTGCCTCCTTTGCACTGGCGACGCATTTTTCCGAACAGTTGACAGAACAAAAATTGTCCACATGCGGCAGAATAAAGCGCAAAACTACCCTCGCAAAAAAGAAAAAACGCTCGGCGTGTAAACGTCAAGCACAATTAGGTACTTTATATCATAATTACAGCAATAATAACAATAATAATAAATAAATAGAGTAATAATTAAACAAAGACAGTGAGAAACTATATTACATAATAATATCACATTGAGATATCACATCAAGACTCACCAGGAACTCGCCGCTACCGAGACTCTGTTGAGATCCATCTGGCGTAATAGCGAGATCCGCAACGATAGACGTGGAGAAGCTCCTACGGGCCTGATGGTGACATTTGTGCGGTCCGAGATTTCTCTGCGTGGCGTAACCGGAGACGACAGGACTCTCGTTCAGTTTGGACGTCCAAATCTCTTGCTCATGCTGAGGAGACTGACTGATGGTGCGGTGTTTGGCGAATCGAGAGATCCGCTCGGTCTTCACCCAATCGTGATTCGGACGAGGCTGTCGCGTAATCGTCTGTAGCGACTTCATGGCGTTGAAGCGTGAGAAACCGTCCTCCATCGCGGCCGCCCAGAGATGATCCGGCAGATCTCTAGAACCGCACTGCGTTTCCACGGACTGTCGATCCGAGGACGATCCCAGACCAGAAGTGGTCGGTGTGGTCGGGTAGAATCTACGATAGGATGTATCCTTCGAATCCTCGATATCCGTGGAATAGAAATCGCCGTCGCGCGATTCCAGGGAGCGATTGTTCTCGTGCAGATTCAAGGACGAGCCGATACCGGTTGAAGTGGTCGAAGTGCGGCAGAAGCGCCGCTCGTTTCCCGACGTCCATATTTCGTCCGTAATGGAAGAACCAATTCCCGTGGAGGTTGTGGGGGTTCTGCGCGAGCGAGTCGTTATGTAGCTGCCTTATGTTTGCATTACGATACGGCAAGACGTTGACAGTGAAGAATTGTATATGTATTATCGAAGTTTATTACAACTATATTACGCTCGATCGATGATTTTCAATTTTGACGAGAAAAAATACGAGAGAATGTACTTGCAACGAAACTTTAAAGAATATATAAGCGACAATTCTTGAAGAGACTTTTTAATCTCTAAATTTGTAATTAAATCGGAAATTAAGTTCCTGTTAGAAAAACTTCACAGAAAAGTGAATGCAAATTAAGCGCCGAGAAGTAAGTACTTGATTTTAATCTAGGCTAATTTCAGAATATTCAAAAAGCATAATAAAAAAACTGCAGCGCGCGCAATGTTGTTCCACCTTCGACGGTCGCGCGCTAAGTTAAGGGTGGTTGATGATCAGAAAAAAAGATAAAAAAAACTCCCATATCACGCGAAAATTAGTTTTATGCTCATGACACGCCTCAACTTTCGCAAAGTTTCTTCAAAATCGAAAATTTCTAGGGATTCGCTGTCAGCAACACTCGGGAAGTTATATACAACGATAACGAAGGGTTGACAGCGAGCAAAACACGAACTTTTGATATAACAGATATCGTGAAACCCGCAAAATTGATTGAACACTTCTCAAAAATGTCTAAAAGTTATTATAGAAATTAGAGTTCTCCCGCTCTGTTTGTTTTTTTTTGCCTTTGTAAAGTCCGTCATAAATGTTTTTAAATGCTCAATAAATTTCGTAATTAGCATATACCTATGAGGCATATTCCTCTCTCTCCAGAGCTCGTCGGGATTGGTAGCAGAGGTCGCAAGGATGGTATGATGATTCGCGTAAGAGCATCTCTGCGGGAATCCCATCCCCTCGTCCAGGCCGGCCGCCCAAAGCGATTCGAGGGGTAGATCCTGAGAGCCCACGGGGGTGCCGCCGGTGCCCTTGCCACTTCCCGTTCCTGTACTGTGTTTCCCTCCGTTCGCGGCGGAGGGGAACACTCTTTCGGCACCCTGAAGGACGCAGCACATACTCGTGCCGCCTCCTCCGCCGCTGTCTCCAACGCCACCACCCTCCTCCGACCCCCTAGAACCAGAGCTTTGCAGGCAACCTATTGTGACCGAGCTTTTGATCTGGTGCCAGGTCTCGACTTATTGTTTTTTTAGCAAGAGCTGACGACCCTCCCTGGTCGGTACTTCTCTTTCGTTTTCTCCTTTACAGGCCCGACAGGCCCGATGAATCCTTCAGGGCCGACCCTTCATCCCTCCTTCACCTTTTGTGCGCTCACAGCAAACGCTTTTTCGATTAATCGCAGGAATTAGTGGTTGACAAGAGATAACAATCGGCGCGAAGCTCCAGCGTGTGCTCTTCAGATAGAGAGACGATAATTTGATGAAAATCGCACTGAAAATTGATTTCGTTGTTATAGCTTGCAGACAGATTTAATTTATGTCGTCGTTGCGGACTTCTCGCTTGGTTTTCGTGAAAGGATGCGGAGAAAGATCAGGAATAGAATGCACCGAGACTTATATATATAACAAGATATTTGCGCGAGACGATATTATTCTGAATCTCAGTGATGATAGAATTTCGTATAAACACGTACCACGATGTCGATATTTTCCCCCTAAGCTCTCCGCGCTCAGTTTGCGGAACATGCAAACTCATCACCAGTTTCCCGTAACTGCATCCGGCGCGCCAATTACGGACATATTTCATTCGGCTTTCTACGTGCAAATATAGCCACGCGCGTTCTGAGATTTACAAAAAAATAAACGCAATATCATTTAAACATTTATATAATGTTTACAACATTCGTCAGTGATGTCTCCTTTTTTGCGTAACAAAATAATGTCATCAATTAAATGCATTTTCTTTGTACACAAATAATAATAGTCGTAACTAATTATAGTCAACATTGAATTAATTATAGTGTTTGCCTAAACCCGTGTATGCAAGAACGATTTATCAAGTATTAAACAAATACGATAAGGTAACATCAAGATATATGGCTTTGTCTCTACTCTATCACCCATAATACACCGATACACACACACAATCTATCATACCATGTGTTACACATTATTCAGATAGCAAATTCTTGCAGCTCAGCGCGGCAAATTATTGAGAACGGCGGATGCAGACACTGTGGAAATTCGATCATTCCACCTATCATAGCTTTTACTCTGTTTTTCTTTTTTTTTTTGTTTATTCGTCAGGGCGCGACCTGCACGGCAGGCGCGACGTTAATGAAGACTAACGAGAACGCGAAAGCCAGCGCGGAGAGTTCGGTCGATCTGGGTGCGAACACACACACGGATCGATTTCGAAGAGTGTACCCGTTAAAGCTTTTGATGCCGGAATTCGACGGAATAGCCCATTATATTGTGCGGGCGAATTGAAAGCGCGTAATTCGTTATTTACCGACGCGAGCTTTGTAATTGACCCCCGGCGCGGCGAACCCGATGATTTATCGCGATCGTCGGGACCCTTTTCGTTCGGGACCGATCTGTCCCCGCTCGTGTTGGCTGTCTCCGACTGAGATTTACGAGCGATATGCCGTCGAAACGTCGGCAGAAACATATGGTGCTGGCAATCCCAGAATGGTGCATTCCCCCGTGTTTGACGAGTGTTCCGTCCAGTGTCATGGAAGTTTGCACGGAATTGTCAACACATTCTCTCGTGTAAAATGTTTTAATGTGTTTTAATTATATTATTTAACTTCACCATTTTCTCTCTCTCTCTCTCTCTCTCTCTCTCTCTCTTTCCCTCTCCCTCTTTCTCTCTCTTTGATTCTCAAAAAACTTGTCCTATTTAATATAACATAATCCCAGTTAATGATAATTAAGTTAGTCACATTTTGATTTAATCACTTCGAGGATATCGCAACATCGGCAATATGATATTTGCACGATCAAATTGGTATCTTGTTTATCCTTTAAACACACTGGTCTATATCTTGCTAAATTAAGCGCGTTTTCCCGAAATTCCTGGACGCGTACACTATACACGGAAATAATAACTGATGGAAATCACGAAGTCGTATCACGCGCATGTTGATTGCATAAATAAAACACGAATTAATCTGCAAACGTAAACAACGGAAAATGTATTATCGTATTTGTTTCTTAATTATTTTGTTTTAATTTTAGTTAAGCACGTTGGCTATATGCAAGATTCGCTGTGTATTTACAAAGCGTTCTCTGAGAGATTTGCTTGTGGAAATCCTCAACGGACACGAAACTTCATCTTGACGAGAACTTTGATGGGAGTCTCCTGGTGTACTTCCCACCGAGAATTCGGCATTTCCTGGTTCACGATTGTGATATTTGAAAACGAGACGAGAATTTCTCGAGAAAACGCAATGGATAACGATCCACGACAGAACTTTTTAATAAAACATAGCGTCTCTTTTTTAAAGCGTATTATATAATTAATCAGAATAATAAAACACATCAATTTAATATCTATTTTAAGCTTAACATTAAACGAGCGAAGCTGCACGAGTAGATAATGCCTATAGATCTTCATGAAAATCTCTTCAAACTCCTCTTATATACGCGTCGGCGAGAGTTTTCAAAATTTATTAGAAAAAAAGAAATAACCAAGTTTCTTCCGCCGGTGAGAAGAACAAGAAAATAAGGACCACTAAATATTTATAGAATACCCTCTTCGACGGGGAATACGCGACTCGCTTGCAAGAAGGTGGATGCATAAATAAGCGAGCGCCTAAGAAGTCGATGAAATGTCCGGTGAAGCGCGAACGAATACGAGGATGCGCGTCAAAAAGGCAAGAAAGAGAGATTTTGTCTCTTTAAGTGGCCGCAGAACAAGCGCACGATCCGTCATTATAAATCCATAATATGCACAGTATTTGTGAGCGCGCCAACAGAATAAACAAAGAATTTCATATTGCAGAACCGCAATACACGTGTGCACAACATTACCAATATAAAATATCTGCGCGGTATTGTGAAATTTTCGTGAATCCGTATGTGTATGCAAATAAGAGTTTGTAGCAGAATTTTCGCGACCATTCACAACCTGCTTTCGAGTTCTCGTTCGAGCGGATTGGAAAAAATTACGTGGAAAACAGCAAAGAGCGAGACGATTGTGTTATCCACTGTGAAACGCATTATCGCGTCATTAACATCGCTCGGTGAAGGTGAGACAGCATTAATGAATTATTAGACATTTCTCTAATTAACGAAAACTCATAATTTTCCGATATAGAAACACGATATGAACTGGTATCCATAAAGCGCGCGATAAAATACGACCACGTCAGTGAAGAAAAAAAATGACTTGTCTGTGCAGCGCGAGTAGGAGCGAGGAAAAAAGGAACGTTAAATTTACAAAGTGCACTCGGAGGGTGAAACAGAGTGTACGCCGCGCGGATGAAGAATATACGGTGAAATATAGACGTCATTAAATATTTATAAAATGGTTGCGGGTTATAAGCAAAACGGTGTATCAGCTGACTCGGTATAACTCGTAGCTGGTTCACGCGTAAAATTATTTCCACTAAATATCTGTATGAACACATGCTCTCTATCTATCTATCTATCTATTTATATACTTATTTATCGTGAGCGCGATGGCAATTATGGAAGAGCGGTTATGGAAGAAAAAGAGTGGGCACTCGCGCAAATTCGCCGACTTTTACATGCGCTCTCACACGTATCGTTGCATTATTTCGATGTCGTAAAATGACGACGTCTAGACACTCGAAGCGGCGGACGCTCGTAAAAGCTGGACGACAAAAATAGCACTTAACGGAAGCGGAAGTGTTCCTCCTGAAATTATATATCGCGATTTCGTATAATTCCCAGTCACGGGACAAAATAAAATAAAACGGCGCATTATGAACTCCACGAAAATGTGCGAAAAATCGTGATGTCAATAGAGAATATCGCGATATGGATAAATGTTGCAAGAAGAGATTTCTTTTTGAGAACATGCTATTAAAATCGGAATGACGTAAACGATAAATAACTTACATATATAAGGATGATGTCGAAGTTCTATAAATGATGGTAGATGGTTTGAAAAATAGAACGAGGTCACAAAGACGGACGGGAAACACGGGACGTGAAGCATGGGGTCTCTCTTTCTCTCTTCTCCGATCTGGCATAAATATTGTCAACGAAATTACGAGACGCGGGATCTGCGATCGGCAGCACGTTTCATCTTCGCAATCGATGATATCAACAACGCTTCGCGTTTTCAATTTTGGCGGATTTGTTCGGCCCATTCTTTTTTTCTCGTGCCAATCATTAATTGTCTGCAAAACATGATCGATGTACTTGTGCCAGAGACAGGTGGCTTATTCGCGCGTGAAAAAAAAAAAAAAACGTCACTCGCGATCGGTTTGTGATCGACGCAGAAGGGCTCACAATGAATATCGAGGATTCTTATTTATCGTTCACCTCTGACAGCTTAATAATACGCATTTCATTCACGCAAAGCCACGATGCTATAAAGCGGGTTTCAATGTGAAATAATTATATCCTATTGCTCGTGGTCTCAATTTATAATTAGTTAATTTTATCACAGATGTGTATATATATACCCGCAATAAATTGAAATTGTTGTAAGCTTAAAGGGGTGTTTGTGTTAATTGTGTCTCTCATTATCTCACAAGTAAACAATATTGCAAATATAAAAATATATTAACTTTTATATACATGTATTAAAATGATATATAAAAATTCTGTAATAAATATAAATTTGTTGATATTTTTTTCTCTATGTTAAACTGTAATTATTTTTTTCTTTATAATATTATGTAAAAGGCAATTTTTCAGGTTCATTAACTTGATGTACTCTGCTTGTTCGAACAAAACCTATCGAGACAATTAGTAATAGCAAAGTATCGATTGAAACAAAAAAAGAAGACGAAGCAGCGCTGTGATCCGTAATAAAGGCAATTTCTATAGAATTTTGTGGGTCGCATAAAGAAGAATTGCGTAATTTAAGTCCCGCTGCTCCATACCTTCCATGCATAATATTACAGGAAGAAAAAAATGCTCTGCTCTAGAGAATTCTGTGTCTCGTACAAACAAACGAATCTCTTGCCCTCGACAGTTTCAGTTCTTCAGCCGGCGATAGATGTTAAAAAATATTGATTCTAAATTGTCAAACATCTATTGCTGAATTTATTCTGACTATCGCTATCAATTTCATTAAAAAAACCGAAGTACAGTTTCTATCCTTTGTTATATAACATTAAGTTGTCATTTTTATAGTTCATTCTATATAGAGCAAGAGCAATAAATTTTCAACAAAAAAATATAAAATATGATTCTTTGGAAAAAGTTTAGCAAGTAGATTCCTCGAGAAAGTTCATTTTCAAGGATTCGTGAGTCGTGAGTTTCTTTTTGGCGGCGACGACGCGGACGAGAAGGACATTTGTTTTCGCGTTAGAGCCGATGGAAAGTTGTCGTGGCCGCAACATCGTGAAAAATACGGCTGAATATCCCGCTCACGTCTTCCCATCTCCCATGAGCCGCTCGTCGCCACCTTTTTATAACTTGTCAAGTGTAAATCCCCGATGCCTCTTCCCGGCGACACGATGAATGGAAATAGTGTTTAACGCTAGAACGGAAAATTCTGTTGCGAGAAACCGCCGCAGTGTGACACTTGCATCATTCTTGCCCGCGATGCGTTTATAATGCGAGCATCGTAAGAAAGGATAAGATAAATGTAATAACGACGATTTTGCTATTGCGCGCGCAACGATCGGACTTCATGAGCTTTCGTATTCGACTTACTGAAAACGATTCCAGATAACAAGTTTCTGCTCGGTATGTACACATTAGCGATATTTATGTCAAATAGTAAATACCTCTCAAAAACAAAATATACGTATATATTGTTACATTGTTAATTTGTTAAATATATTGTTATAAGTATATATATATATATTTTGTTAACTTGTGTATATACATGACGTCAGTAAATACCAAAGTTTTATGTGTTTTTAGAATTGTACTGGCAATTTTTCTTTCACGTGTAATAAATAACGCATAAAAATATGCGTTGAATTCTTTTTTAATCCAATAAACTATGTTTATATCAGCACCAATGTTCAATATTATTCATCGACGTTATTTGCCGAAATTGTATGGATTTTCGCGGCGACCGCATCGATCAAATGGTCGTACAGCGTCGACAGTGAATAATGAAAACTCGCATAAAAAAAATGCATGCGATAAAAGCGTGTAAAACCGGCGTCGTTGTTTTCCGGTCGGCGACGGCTATATGTGTTGCCGCCCACGTTTGCTGTAACACGCTCTTTAATTTGGCCGACGTTTAGCCCGCCGTTGGGAAAACAGTTGTTTCAATTTATTCGGCTGGCGGGCGGGCGCGGCGATACCTACGACGCTCGTCCGCATTGCGGCGCGGCAGGTGCAAAATGGAAGCAATTGAATCCCTTTAAATCGCTTTAATTGCACGTATCTGTCGTTAACGTGCGAGCGGAAATAACAACGGCGAGTGCGACACTTCGACAATATACGAACATGCCGAAATTGCGACCACGTGCAATCGTTAAATTTTCCATCCGCGAGAGCGAAAGGCGCGCGACGATTACCATCGAATTGTGCGCAAATTTTGCGTAATTGCGAATCAGTATACCTTCGGGGCACACCTGCAGACTCACGTTACAATAATTGCCATCTGAAATGTAAAACCCAGCTTTTGTTTTTTTTTCCGCGATTATACGACTCGTAATACCAACATGAAATGGCATGAAAAGTATACAACCGTATCTTTATTTCTTCAGAAAAATATACAAGTTCACATTTCTTACACTAAGAGTAACATACTATAAAAAAAAAACGTAAAAACGTCGCAAACGATCCCACGTTTCATTTTTATATATCTTCAAATAATGATCGCATTCGCACGAAAAATGAGATCACGCGGAGACGAAGAGCCGGTCGCGGCGCGCTCGCTTTATCTGCGCGGCGATAAATGGCACGCGAGGCGATCTCGTTACCAGTTTTCCGGCTATTCTGGCGTATCCGTAGTGGAGTGGCGTGTGCTTTACGAGACGCTTCAGGAATCCCGATAACGCAGCGGTGGCACGGCACCGAGGCGCTTTGCCGAAGGCAAGGCGAAAACCATAACTTTCGGTCCGTTGCTCGCGCTTCCCTACGATCGTAAAACTACGCGGCCGCTCTCTTCTCCTGCGTCACGTTGTCTCCCTTCTACTTTTCACGCACCTGCACACATGTAATTGAAAATGAATTGCCCGCAGCCGGTTAATTTAGCCGTTTTTCCGCTCGCGAGTTTCCTTCCTCTTTGTTTCGCTGCGGTGTTGCGTGTGTATTGTGTTTTATTATACGTCCGTGATTCCACGTTATACGACACTACGTACACGAGCACTACCGCTATAGCCGTGCGTAATCCGCGCGTCGGCCAGCTGCGACTTGTTCGAAATTGAGCTCGTTTTGGACCCCGACAACCAATATTACCAATGGCACGCATTCATATTTGCGCTTGTTTATTTTATTAATTTATATTTTTCATGCACGCGCGTCACGTCACACCGTATTTCCGATATCGGATTTGTTATTCAGAAATTTGAGATTCAATCAACGTTTGTACGTTGTGTGTGTAAACGTTACGAAGTTTTCGATACTATAAGCTTTTTTTTATTTATTTGATATATTTTTATTTAATTTTATGTAATTATCACTGTGTAAGATACACGAAATAAAATTCGCTTGGACATTTTACTCGGTCCTCGAAAAATATTGCGCGCAATCGAAAGAAAAAGTTCTTCGTGTTTCACAGAGAAGATACTACCAACACGATTCAACCTCAGAAGGAACAAGTTACCTCCCGGACACAAAGCGCGCCAACTGTTATCGCTGCAATTCTCAAGCTGCAGTTATCATCAATTGCAATAGTCAGCACTCTCGATACTCTGGCGGAAACATGAGATGCGTCGAGAGCAATTTGACGCTAAGAAATCCTCACGTCGTTATTAACTCGAAGTGTCTTTAATTGACAAATAAATAGACGATGAACAACAACGTATACATTTAATTCTTCATCGAGTGTCCGTATGTATATAAGTACTTCCATAATGTTCTTTTTCTTTTCACGATGTAAATACACACAATTAGAGGAATCCGAGAAATTAGCATAGTGTACACCAGGTTACCGCCGATTGTAATTGCTAATTAGAATCGCAATTTACATTTACGGCTTTGCGAATGCAAATTTGGTTGAAAAAAAAAAGAAAATGGAGATTACGGTGGAATGCGAATCGAGTAAGAGACACGAAAAACACTCGGAAAGATCACTCTTTGCGTACAACAAGAATGCTATTTCGGCAAATGCGCATGTTGTTGAAAGTAATCAATTAGAGTTTATTCGCGCAGTTACTGAAAAAGAGAGAAAGAGAGAGAAAGTGAAATTGCACAGAGTCGAGAAAAAAACTTATTTTTTCCATCATCAATATGTCAACGACAGAATCAAGAGGCACGATAGAGCCTCGCGTCAAGTTCACACGCAACAAAAAGTCGCGCATCTCAATCCAGTTTTTAAAGACACGCGACTAAACTAAAGTCACATGACAGAGAGGAGGGGAAAAACAACACGTGACTAAAGTCACGTGACTTTACTTTGGTGTCTTTAAAAACCGGATTGAAATGTCACAGTACTCGCCAACACACAGAGAAACGGAACAAAGCATGACCGTCTTACAAACTATATAATACACATGAGAGTATTATTACGCTTAACTACAAGGTACCTTTATTTAATCTATTTCATATATCCGAGATGCCCGATGCAAATCTAATAACAGAAATTTTACAGTAAACACAGTTATGTTTTAATATCTCATCAGTTTGAAATAACTTCCGTTGCTTGTATAATTGTATTAATCGAAAAAAAGAGGCGTTATAACACTGCATTATATTTCGCGTTATATGGATACTAACACCGTGCTTGCAGCAACGTGAGGATAAAACTGAAGAAGGGACTTGTGCGAAAAGAGTAGAGATGTGATCGCGAGAAGAGAGTCTGGAAAATTTATAAACCTTCCCTGCATCCACACGGGAGAAGATCCAGCGAACGTGACCACATTGAGCAAGCTGCTCTTCTATTAGGATTAGACCGGCAATAGCGAAAAAAAAAGAAGACAACAGAGGGATACTAATACCAGCAAGAATTTAGACACATGCGGTAAGTCTCTTTCCTTTCTTTTTCTCTTTCTCTCTCTCACTCGTTCTGACAAGTGCAAAGTTGTTAAGCGAAACAATAAATTGATAGGAAATACTTTACTTACAAGGTTACTTTCTACAGCTTTTTAAATGGATAAGAGACACGACCTTGCAAGTTTAAATTTTTAAACATGAGCGATGTGTTGCTTTCAAAGAAAGTACTAAAGTAAAGAGAAGATGTACGATAAGTATTACGATGAACATTATCCGCGCGGATAAAAAGGAAAAAAGAATATGAGAAAAAACGAAAGAAAGAGAAACTCAGATGTTCTCTCATTTAAAATCCTAATTGACTTGGCCACAAAATTAGTCATCGTTAGCGGTTAATGCGAGCCGACGGGGAGGCTTATAAATTACCGAGAACTAGGCTCGCGAATTATTGTTGGCACGCGAAATATCCCTGCGATTTTTCGTCCGTCCGAGTTATCGCCCACATTTCGCATTCACTCGAATTATCATATTGCAAGCAAATTAATTCTTTCAGGACGTACAGATTTAATTAGCTTCTCATCGTAATAATCAACAAGTTTTACTTAAATAATCCAGCAATGAAAACTGAAAAAAATAACGTAAATTTCCAAAGAAGATCATTTTTCTTTTTTGCGTAAATCAACAATATCTCGCCAATGTATATATCGCTGGAGACCATCGGTCGCTCGCATACGCTTCTGCTGCATAAATTGATACGACGTAAAAATAGCGCATCAAATATATTTTATGTATTTTTGATGTTCACTGCAAAAAAGCTTCAAGTTAAAAATGCATTTGCGCGTTACATAAAACCTTTGCGTTTTTCTTTTCTACTTGAATTCTTTGAATCAATATTACGTAAACCAGACACGACCAATTCATTATTGCGCCCAATCAAGCTTCATATATTTGCAATGCTCACATCGTATTTTAAAATCGTGTTTTCAAATTTCAAGTACTAATTCTGCACTCCGCTTCATTACCAATTAAAATGTCATGTCGTTGAAGTTTGAAACGTTAGTTGAACAAAAAATAGATATATTTTGTTTTTATCAAACAGTAATGTAAAAAAGAATAATTATAATTAGTGCGCTGCTTGCTTCCTTGATGAAGGAAAGTGTTTTGGCATGGAAAATATTTAATATCAATTTGCTGCAAATTTATAAGATGAATGTGGTAAAATAAAGTGTTTTCTTACTTTACTATTTGTATAATACATGTTTTCGCTCGATGAACGTTTTAACGACATCAAACGTGTACAAACATCTTGTTTGCTTTTAATAAACTCGCTTAACATCATAATTCAGATGTTAAATAGGTATCACGTTATATTGTTATTTTCCAACATTTTTCGAGTTCAAATGAAACTTAACAGTAAATACTGAAGATAATAATTTGTTCGGGATTATCCTCATTATCAACTTAATTATATATAGGAAATGTCATAATCCTCTTTTGGTCCAGATGACCGATTATCGCGACAAGTGTTTTCACGGACGTTCTTCTCCCAGGATACTAATTCGGGACGGGTAATGCGTGACATTATTACCCCGCGGAGAGTTGAAACGGCGTTAAACGAAGCCGCCAAGCACGCTCCCATTGTTGATGTCGATAACCGATACTAACGAGTTGTCCGACGTGGTCCTGCTTTGCGCGCTCTCGGCGCGTTATAAACGGTTCCTCGTGACAGTCGACATTGAATAATGACAGTTGTTGTTCGGACGCAGGAAATCGAGTGGTACGCTGCGGCGACTGGCTGCTGCATCTGCGCTGTAACGTCGCGCAACGCAAATGTTACTTTAATTTGACGGAGAAACGCGCGTAGCGCAATGTCGGTACATTGAGGGTATACTGCACTTCATGCTATTCATTCTTCCTCGTGGAAAAGGGTGTCGTAAATATTGTCAGAAACGCAAATTCCGAGCGCTAAATTGAAAAGCGATAATTCGACGGGGATATGTACATACTGCCAAAGTTTCACGAACATGTTCCCGTTTCCCAACGACTGCAAGATGAATTACTTGAATGTTGTTTTCACAAATTGTGACATTCACTCTTGAAAAATATTTTTGCTTTCAAAGTGTATAAACTTTCTTGTTTTTTGTTATTGTTGTTATTATTTTCTGAAGTTTCCTGTTCTTTTTTTGTGACTTGTCAATAAATCTGTACATTTGCAGTAAAATCAGGCATGAGGTTTATGTGTTTGTTAAATTGCTGTCTCCATATGATTTTTTTTCTGAAAACATAACCTGCAGAGGAGAAAAGAGTTATGGATAACATCAAAAATTGCTTTTTTTTGTAAAAAAAAAAAAAAAGAACGCGACTTTATTGAAAAGCTATTGTTTGATCTGTAAATAGCTTTTATTGATTCGCGTTTTTCTCTCGCGTTCACTTTGTCACTCACAAACGGATCTATAAAGCGAAAATGGAAATTGTAACATACCTTGTGTATTGTAATGCGTATTGAGTAACAAAGTAAAAAAAGTAGATCAGACTACAATGGCGCCGATCTGACAAAGTCACGCTTCGACATAAAAGCGAGAAACTTGAAAAACTCTTTCAATGAATATTTTACCAGATAATCTTTTTTTATTGATTTTCCTAAGACTCTCAGGGAATATGGCGTTCCGAATCTGTCGGAAACTTCTTCGAATATAAGAAAGTTGTAATTTCTCGCACCCTCGTGCAAAAACTAGCAGATGTTCCGAGAAGGCCAGAGAAATTGTATCGATGCAACAAACACGCGTATTTTTCCGCTCTATGGATTTCGAATGAGGAAACGAACTGTTTTCCTTCAGGATATAGAAATTTCGTTTCCGGTTCGTTTCCACAAACCCCAAGGGATAGCTTCTCGCAAAGGGTGAGAACTCGAATGAGAAGCGTCTTGTGTATGTCGGTCGATCGAGAGAACCGACTGTCTCTCTTTCTTCTCTTTTTCCGGAATCTCTCTGTCATGAAATCAGATAAACCGTTTTCGTTGGATATTGCAGACAGATATTACAAAACTGAATGACGATATTGACACCAAAAACAATTATTTACTTGTAACGATGAATAATCAAAGCGTACTGTGTTGTATTATTAGTAATGTTCTCTTCACGTTACGTTTCAATACACACGCAGAAAGAGAGAACAATATAAAACTCTTAACAATTACGTGTATTAACACGCACATGCACATCGTTGACGAATTTCACCTCTAATTGCAATCCTTTTGACGTCCGTATGCAGCATCATTCCATAGTGCTGCATTCCAAAGCTTCAAATTGAAAAGCATTAACGCAGCGGTGAGCGTTTACGCGGAGAGTGTTTCGCAAACGCGTTTTATACGGAATTTGCAACCGCAAAAATGGCACGCGGACTTTTTTGGAGAACAACCAACAGACTGCGAAAAATGCAATTATCGGAAATTGACATGCCCATACGTATTGACATACGTATAAATAACGTATCTCCAAAAACTATACGCAGAATTCTATTTCTTTTAATTCATCGATTTACAAGAAAAAAAAATGCTTTCCATCGTTTGTCATATAGCTGTATATATAAAGTACGCGCATCTCAACTATATTTGCAACTATATGTCTCCAAATTGCTCGAATGTTGAACCATTAAATTACTCGAGAACAAGCACATAGTTGGATGGAAACACACGTGTGCGCACACACACGGAAATAACGACGGATGATATAATGACGCGGATACATCGGATAGATGCTCCGTTCGCGGTCCAATCTCCAGAGAAGTGAACGTTTACCTGGTGAACTCGCTGAGTAATGGCGGAAACGTACTAGAGTTAGATTAGATGGAGTATACTATCCCGAGAGCAGAGCGCGAAAACGGGACTCCATCTCCTTAGTGAATCATTTGTCGCAGAGTGGAGGAAACTCCATCGAACGTTCCTCCCTCGCTTCCTCGCTAATTTTAATCGCTCGGTCCCCGCGGAGAGCGCGATCCGCGTCGCGTATACACGTTTCGCGCGCGTGAGCGCGAAACTACAAGCGATGAAACGCCGGTGTTACAGCGTGATACACGGCCGACGGCTCCCAGAGAGATTGTTTGTCGTTTGCGTCACACAATACCGAATATATAGGAGAGCTGTCGCACCAACAAACTTCGTCTTTTTCATACTGTCGCGCGAGGTTGGCAGACATTTTCGCGATTCAGTTATTTTCGGGATTATTATCGAGTTTCGAAAAGAGAGTTTTTTTCTCGCGCGCGCAATCTGTGAATGAATAAAAATGTTCGAATCGCGCGGTCGGATTTCGAGAAGCAAGAATGAATTAACTTGTCGGTTTTTTTTGTAACTTCATATAACGTTACGGACATAACACGCGCGTTGTTGAATCTTCGCGCGGGCAAAACGTGTAATAAAATATACCTACGCAAAAATAACAATATTTTCGTCAATAGTTGCAGAAAGAGAGACTGTGTCAATGATTCTTACGAGAAAAAATTTTGTTAACATTCTTCATTCACTCATCTCTCTTCGAAGCTATAAATTTCAAGCTTGACGTATCGAATCGCGAGCTGAGGTTTTTGTGAAAAAAGTACGTGAAGCTCGCCATTTTTCGTGCGGTCGTTCAAAAAGCTACTCGTATTTTTATGGGGTCACCGCCAGGGCAATCACAGCTTAGTATAATCCAAATCCTCTACAGCTCAGTTATACACACCGGCACATACATACGTACGTACATACCCCGACGTCGCCGGAGGGTAGTTTCTCCTGAAGGCGGATAACTGTTGCTTTAGCATTTTCACCACCGTGGGATATCTCGTAAATTCGGTGCAGCGCGTCTTGCCACGATAACATCGGGAAACCATTCTATTATCCGGCGCGACGACAACGTGTGAGTGTGCGCGCACACGTATGTATGAGTGAGTTTATGAAGTTGTAGTCACCCTATTCGATTCAAACATTCTCTGTTAATGCTACCGTTCTTGCTTTCATTGTTTATTCCGCATGCAACGTTAGTATCATAATGGATATTTAAATAAATATTTTAATTGATGTACCGTGTGTGCAAATAAACTAATGTACATGAAAATTTCTTCAAAGAATGAAAAAAGTTGGAAAGTTTTTAAATTGCCGCAAATTGTTTTTAAATTGCAAAATAAACTTAAATTTACGTCTCTCGTGTTAATTCTTTTATATTTTTATCCATTAAAGTATCCGATGTCAACGATACTCGTCTTTCGCCATTCCGATCCACTTACAAAGCAATTTAACAACATCCGACGCGAATCCTCGACGACGGTCCAAAGTCGATATTCTCGACACTGATCCTTCGAGAAGAATCTTGTATATTTACCACTTCGATTGTTCTCTCATTGTAATCTGATTCTTTTTGATTTCCATTGTTGCGGCCTACAAATTAAACGGCGACATATACAGTATCGAGAATCCGCCGTTACTTTCTGACTTCTCAACCTCTTTATCCAATACGCGTGATCCTCTTTGCCGTCAATGAACGCTTTATTGCGAGCCTCTGCACCCGATGACGGCATCGAAAGCAAATTAAATGTTCTCCCGAGCTCTACGGCTTTTCTGGGAGCTTTGCCCGTTCGTAAGTAATTTTCAGCGTCTCTATCGGCACGACGACGAATAGTTGGTATTCACGCGAGGCGATTGGTCGATTAGGATTAATAGCCGATGCAGGGCGAGTGCGCAAGGAATAAAAAAAAAAGCGCGCGAACACGCGCGAAATTACGGGAGTTGTCCGTTCTCGAAACTCGTTAACTGATTCCCGAGGCTCGATTCGAGTTCAATGTTCAGCGACAAATACCGGACTCATAAAACACGTAAAAAAAATGTTGTGCGCGCGCTATTATGAGATTATGTGAAATTCCAAATTGTAGAATTACACAAAATTAACAAAAAAATAACTTTTGGTTAAAAGTAACGTGTCGAATCTCGAAAATATCGATTGCAAAGGATCTTTCGCTCGTTTTTCATGTCATCCGCGTAATCGAGACCGTCGTTAATTTTCATGTATACGATGTTCGAACAAGGGTTGCCTCAACGCGTAATGTAGTAGCGACCATAAATTCGCTACGATAACGATCTACGAAATCACTCTACCGTCGTCGTGTCAACAAGAGAGAGCCCGAGGGTTTCTCAGGAGACGGTGGACCATTAACGGAATACCGAAATTTCATCGAGAACTTCGGCGCGCTTCTAACTCGCTCGATTATGAACGAGTTCCTCGCTTCGCACCATCTCTTCCCGTTGGACAAGAAGCGACGAATTCCCCGTTTGCTCGCGGAAGCCTTGGTAATCGTAAGGTAACACATCGTGTAGTTTCGACCGTTTTCCTCGACGCGGAACAATGATACGTTAATTCGGTGAAACTGCGGAGAGAAACCGGATGAGAGAAACTGCGTCTCGGATTACTCGCGCGCGGCTCACAAACCATTTGCGTTTGATGTAACGAACTGCCACGAATTTTTGCAATGCAAATGCCACACCGAGATTTCTGGTTAGCGAAATGATGCGCCACGAAGTTCCGCCCGCGTGTCCCATGAATATTCCCCGTAATTCCAATTATCGTCGTGCTCACAACTTCCTTTGAGCGACAACTGCGAAACTGTGGAGATCGTAAAATTTTTCCGCTCTGTTAATCTGGCATTTGTTCGGCCTGATTCATGTGAAAAGCAATAATTACGTAATAACATAATTGTACAGTACGATTGAAAAAATAAAACTGTCGTATGATTTTGCGCAACTGTTATTTAATTGAAAAAACATTGGAATATATGTAAATAATTCTTTTTCCGTAATAAAATGGCTGTATTGGAAGTTGTACTGGAAAGTATTTATAAAATAAAATGCACAATATACAAGTAAGATACAATTAAATTTACTCATTATAGTTTTATACAATTTTCTGTGAAAATAGAAATAGTGTTCATTAGTACATTTCGTTTTAATTTAAAATACTAAAATACTATATGAATGGCATATCTATCGTATGTACATTGCTTTCATTAATTAATAATTATATTTGTGTTATACATTGTCGAGTTAAATTTAAAAAGTTTTAGAACTATTTGAATAAGTCATGTGTAAGCAAAAATTACACATAAATTAATATTTAGTTTAACATATGCAGTTCTCCTGCGACAGAAAACATTTTATATTTGCGAAGCGCGTCAGATTACACGAGCAAACTTTAGAAATAGCCCCGTGATTTTTTACGATCGTCATACGAATAATGAAAATTCTTATTTTAACTACGGTGCGCATTTTCACAACGTGTCGGTGCTTTTATAAAAACGCATTCTTCAATGCATTTTTTCGTAAAATAAATTTTTTTGACTGCATTTTTCAACAAAAAACAAAACAGTCACGCGGAATGAGAAATTAACAAAGTTAAAGAGCTTTCTTGAAGATTAACAACCATTTAAGTCAGCCGAAAGTGCGCAAACTAAAACATAAAGGAATTTTATTTCAAATGAACTCGACGATAAATCCACAACCATAAATTTTAGTTGCCTTTTTGCACAACTACGGTAACGACAACGTGGCATTAAACGCAAAGGCGAATTCACCACGAAAACTAATTTAGCTTTCGCCGCGGTGTTTCTGGAAAAGTATTACACCGAGAAAATTTGTAATACCCTCTACTTTCAATTACCACTATAAGTGTCGGCACAATCATTTTAAATACCTGCGAAAAGTCAGCAATTCTCTCTTTCTCTCTCTTTCTTTATATTTTTAAGTAGAAATTATATGAGTATAAAATTTAACACGTATGTCGGGGATAACGCAACTGAGAAATGTTTAATTATAACAACCGTTTTACTATCACGTCGTTAAACAAACGAGAAGTTACGATACAAACGTGCGCTTAACTTGCGCACCGTAATAACTCGTCGGTCTAACGAACCGGCACTAACGTCTAAAAAGCACGCTGAACTTTGTTACCTTCGAGAGGGTGAAAGTTCATCTGCTGCGCCTGTGAAGAAAAATACAAAAAAAAACTAAAAAGAGAAAGAGAGACAGAGAGAGAGAGAGAAAGCGGAAAGAGGAGAAAAAGCGGCAGATTCGTCCCTCGACGCACCTGAGACGTTGAATCTTGTGAATTTCGGAGTGAATCGCGGAAGCTTAGGAAAAGGCAATACTCCGGTGAGAGATGGAAAAGTGACGCCGTAGATACATATTTCATTTTATCCGTGGTGTCTGTTTCATAGAAGATATCAAAGATTTCGCTTCTATCTTTCAAAGTGTGTAGAATACGTGCATTGATACAAAAAAGTGCAATGCGTATGTATATTTAAAAAAAATCATTTAATAATATTAAAATCGCGAAAAAAGAAACACTGCACTCGTAATATTTCATACATTTCCATTTTTCTCGTAATATATATATTTTGTCGCGTAATGTCATCACTTGGCTATTTTCATCGTTAAAAAAACGTTTTAATGCAGTGTAAAATCTCTATCAAACTCTTCTTTAACAGCAAGTATGGATCCGATATGTATCGCGTGCTGTAACTAATTATATTTTCTTTTCGTAACAGATTGATACACTTCTCAGCAGAAAACTCTAAATCTATACAAATATTTATGAAGTACATTAATTCAAAGTAAGAAGATCAATCTTGCCAAAACTACTTTATTTGACATGTTTAGCTTTCGGAAAGAAGATCTCTCTCACAGAGGTGTTCGTCTTCGAAGGGCAAACAGGCATAATGCGCAACGTCCGACATCGACTCTTCTTTCCACTTCTTCGTTTAACTTCCGTTCCATGCACTTTGTATGCGTTACGGCAGCTCCGATATATATCGAAGAAAAGATAGACACACCGGCGACGCAGATCGTGACGAGAGAGCAAAATAGCGTGATCTTATCAAATGCGCTTTCACTGGAGATTTCAAAACGTCATTAAAATTTTTAAATTAAAAAACAACTGCATTTCTGCAGTGCGTATTTTTGAGCTGTTTGTATTTAATTAAAAACAATTTTTTTAACAATTACATTTGCTGTGTAACCCGACTATAAAGCTCCGTGTTTTCGCAAGTAATATGAGAATTATGCGACTCGTAATCTCCGTCGACTAAAGTGTTTTTCCTCGCTTTCCTCTGTTTTTTTGACTGTGTCCCGCTGTGTATACTCGGATCGATACATATACTCGTCGACGATATTTACGACTGCGACTCGTAAAACCCAGTTTTTCATCGACGAAAACTTCGGATTGTGTCGACAGCGAGCTGGTGTGTCGAGTGAATAAGGGGTGCAAACTCCGCAGCGAGAAAGTTTATCCTTTTACTCCAAGTTTCGCCGTTCGTTAATCGCCTCTGCGGGATCATATTGAAACCGGAAACGCCGCCGACCTGGAAAATCGGTCGTGATAGAGAGTCTCGATCAGTCAAATAAACGACGAATGGTCGGCCAAAAATTGTCTTTTAAGAAAACGGAATTTTTTTTTTCTTGCAGTAAAAATAAAAAACGACGGTAACAACAACTTGTCTACGGACTACTTCTAATTCCCAATTGAATGTTTTTGTTCGGACTTCCGTTCACAAAAGATAAGTCTCGATAATCGAGAGAAGAAAATGCGAGATGAATATAGAGAGGAAAAAAACGCAGCACAAGAGGATTTCATTTGCGTTCGTATACGAAAGATGAACTTTGGCGATTTAAATTCTGCATAATCGAATTGCTCCGGTAGTAACTTCTTTTTGGTAATAACTGTCCCCTTGATATCAATATTCCTAATGGCAAACTTAAATTTCACGAAAAGGATCTAAAAAACGCTTTTAAATCGTGTACAATGAGTCTATCCGTTTTTTACGTTACTTATTCACGATGTGTCCTATTTTCACGTGATACACAAAAATGACCGAATATATCGCTTCCTCTCAAGTTTGCACTGCGCGAGCTGTCACTCGTAAAAGTGTATCGCGATGTCGAAGATATAGCGCTCGTGCGCAATCTACGCGAAAGCGGGATCGAAAAATGTCGAAAAGTCGAAACGTCGAGCTTTCCGACAGTAACGATTTCGGTGGCACTCGTGTCAAATGTTCTGGCAGCTGTTCGACCGAAGCGTTTCGCTATTGGCAAACGATAATCACGTTTCACGAGCAGTCACGCGCGATATATTCATTTCGTGCTGCGTTTCGAGATTACTCGATTTCACTGTTACACGGAAGAGAGAGAGAGAGAGAGAAATCGTCATCCGCTCTATCATAATTTTTCGCATTTACAATCCAAAATCTCCAATCAGCAAAAATACGTGAAAAACACTGTCGTCTATTTTTTTCTTCCAAAAACTGCACACATATTGGAATTATCATAGAATTGTGACAATAAAAGAGAGATTCGCAAAATTAAAAAATCAGTAAAATTATTAAAAAATATTATTTTTTGAAGTAACACAAATAATTAAAAGATGTGCGCGCGCGAACAAAATTATATATAATTTCCAAAATCTTGCAGAAGTAAAAACTAAATTACTTTTCTCTCGATCAAAAATTGTAATTTATAAAAATGTAAAAAAGGCAAAGATATGCTCTTAAAATAGAACAAAGTTATCATTTTTTTATTTTCGCATATGAATCGTAATCGATATCGAGCTGATCCTATTTCCATTTTCATGCGCGCTACACGTGTGGCTTTATGGCAAACCAGTCCGCTGTTAAAAGTTCGAGCGCGTTTAACGGCCGACAAACGACAATTATAGTCTACGCCTGGCCGAAATGTTCGATATCATGTGAATTTGCACGTGCGTACAGCACAGCAGAGAAGTGGAAATACAAAAAAAAAAAAAAAAGAAAAACAGAAATATGCAAAACTCGCCGCTTACGCCTGTGAAAATGGAGTCGCGAAGCTCGCGATAAAAATCATTAACCCGACGACCGGGATATTCGTGCCCGGGATTCGAATTAGCGCGACAAATTCACGGCACTCATCCACAAAAGCATCGAGAGAGAGAGATGAAAACGATGCACTTCTCATTTAGAGAAAAGAACAAAAATATATGTAGCGAGAGATCAAAAGCGCGAATGAGAGTGCCACTGAAGTTGTGCGTATGTCGAAGCTAAATTTGATGCACTTTGTATGTACCGCGAATGAAAGTTATTAAAGTTCGAAAGAGAGAATGGAAATTGTCAATTTTCATAATTTTTATACATCTTCATTTACACTTGATTTGTGCGCTCTATATGTGGCAAATATATCCATATCGCGCACTCTGCCGCGCGACAGATACGTATACAGGATGTCCCAGAATTGGTGTAACATCTCTCGTAGACAGGTAGAAGGAGTAAAACTGTCAACAAGAGATGTTATACCAATTCTGGGACACCCTGTATATAACCGCGCGCGAGATGAGCAATCTCGCGTTTCGAGATTGCTCGATTATTTAACTAGCGCGGGGCAAAGGAAGAGCTCGCATACCGGGTTCGGATGTAACCACAACCGCTGGAAATTAATCAATTTTCAGGCCTCTGTGCGTGTTCCTCGCGAGAGATTCGACGCCGTGCTGCAGCACGCGGAAAATTGGAGATTGTCAGAGTGAGAATATTAATTGACGTGTTCACTTCAATTTGCGCTTTGTGTTAATTTGTACGACGAGCGATTACAAACGTCGCGTTATTTGAGAAATTCTATAAAAATGAAAGTTTATTCTCATGTATATAATGTCCGTGCTAAATAACACACATACAAATAGTTTTTTGTGTCTTTATTTATATTTATACGTTTGCTAATTCAAATAAAACGCGGAACTACCACGCGATTGCGCAATTGGATCGTATTTCGATATTTTCCGCTTGCTCTCAAAACGCACACAACATGTGTGTAACAGCTACTACGCCTGAAAAGAACGTAATTAACTTTGTCACCGCTCGAGTGTAATCTCGCGTGGCAACGACATCGATCGACAGCGCGCGATGAAATTATTGAAGAATTGCGTGACGAATTCGCAGATCAAACGTAAATGCAGAGGCAGGCTTCAAAACCAGATTTCTATCACGTGTCATTGATATCGTTACAATATAAATTTTATATATTGCTGTGTGTTGTCGTTAAAATAAATATATTTTTTTATATTAATTTTTAATCACCGTATCGATGAAATTTGTATATTATAGAGAATATGTGACGTCACACATGGTGTATCTTACTCACGCAAATTGCGCTTACACACGGAATACACGAGTGTATCGAATCGAGATATGAATATACGATGCGGCAAGCCGGATAATCGTAAATATTAGGAATGCATTTCGTGTTAGCTTAATTCAATTACCTCTCGTTTAACACTGTTTACGGCTGTGTGATCTCGATCGCGGTATTGTGGATAAGGTTTCTCTGATGCTCGTACGAGTAATTAATCGACGAGTATTAATATAGACACTCTCTATTACGAAATTACTATTGTCAATCGAGAACGCGGCAAGCGATATTAAATACAGTAACGAAACGCGCAATTGTAAGAATAAAATTCTATTAATACATCCACACGTTTCTGTTCATTAATGTAAACATATTAATAAATGTGCATTTAATCAGTTTGATTTGTAATAAAATTAACAGATAGACATACGGTGTATATTGTTTGGAAAGGAACTGTGTTTTGTCCGTCGAATCCTTTCGTGTGATTCTAATGGAATTGTTAATTCAACCGTTTCCAAAGGAGAGCCTCAGTCAATATTTGCCGACGTGCCCGGGGTTGCGTTTGCTCGTTTATTTTGTCTGTTGCGCGATCATCCTTTTTTTCGATCTTTCGGGGAAACAACAGTCCCTTCGAATTCTGGACCCATAAGAAAACACCGTTTTCATCCTGTTTTCGCGCATATATATATATTCTTGACAAACATTACATTTTCCGATGCACCATTAAATACAGTCTTTTTTTCTTTATGATGAAAACTCAATTTATGAAAACGCAAAGGTAAACAGCCGGATGCGGATCGGCGCAAAAAAAAAAAAAAGTAATCTGGAACTTCCGTTCAGCGATCGTCGTCGACGAAGATCGTCGTCGACTGACGAGCGAAAAAACGACGACAGATATGAGGATGCACAGCGTGCATATAAAAATTCCAAAAGCGAATTTCTTCGCCCACCGCATCGTCTTTCACCAATCATGACCTAAGAAAACTCGCCAGAAAACTCGGTCGACGCTTTTTACGATCGTTCGTAGGAATTCGTAGGAAAAACCGACGACAGACACTGAACCGGAAGCGGAGATTTATGATTCTAAATAGTGACACGCGTCGTTCTCGCGCGCGATCCCAAACACGCAAAATCGCGATTCTGAGATTCCGCCGTTTTTCTGTGCACAGTGTATTCTCGCGGAAGACGATGTTGAAAGAGCGCTCGGTCGCAATTTTCAAGTAGAGCGTACGGTCTGATTTAGTGGCCGCCATGATAAAAGAGAAAAAAATTTGATCAAACTTTAATTAAAATTCCGTAGAATTTTTAAGACGAAGTAAAAGGTGCAATCAGACAAAACCGCGAACTTTTTCAAGTAATTGTCAATTTTCGACATAAAATCGTGTTAACGTTTGAATTGCATATAACAGCGCAATGTTTCCTTGCCGAGGGGCAAGACTTTTAGCAGCGTGAATGCGCGTCGTAGAGATAGTTAATAAAGCAATAATATCTGCGAGTGAATTACGTACGCGATTAATTGTCCTATCTTGTTGGTAAAGCAAAATGTTAGGTAAAACAGATCCGGCTTTGCGTCACGTTTTCGAAATTGCAGCGGCGCATTACTATCCCCGGTAACGTTCTGGTCGAAAAAGTACGATGTAATCCGCAAAGTATGGTGTGGCGCTTTTAACGAATGTACCACTCACAAATGGAGTCCGTGTACAGACTAAACGACCAGCTTAGCGGACCTTCAGGGGAAGAGAGCGAGAGCGCCGGCTTATTCAAGGATTCGACGGTAAGCCGATTCGAAGATTCGAAATCCCGCCCCAGCTGCCACTCTACTTTGAATCGATGATCTAATTTCAAAAGCCAGCCACCGTTTTGTGCTTGTGCACGAATATGTGTACATATTGCGACGCGCGGTTAAATTCGCGCTTTCGAGTTTACCATCGATTGTGAACGTTCGGCGCGAAACGACGACCCTAATCATTACGAATTGCGAGAACGGGACATATTATCCGCGCCAAAAGGCGCTTAGTTGGAAGATTAGACAAGGCTGTCCGGTTAAATCGTTATTATCGAGTAAACTATATCGATTCGCGTTATTTTATACATCAATTCTTCTTTCAAGTCGCAAAACGCGTTTTTTAGATATAATTTGAAATTCATAAAAATTTTTCATAATAAATTCCGGCTCAAAAGTTTAATAATACATTCTCACATGCTGCTTTGATCGAAAAGTACATGCGAATGCAAATGCCACAATTTATCTTTGTTTTCACACGAAGCCTCAAGCATATTGCGTTATATCGCGGTTTTCATCAATTTAGATCGTACTATCTCGTAAGAGTCATTAATTTGATCTAACGAGCATCGTGATTAATGAAAGTGCATAATAATTGTTAGTTCACTAAATCTAGTAAAAGCAGCACCTGAGATAACATGGCAAACTTATGAAGTAACATAAATGCGAGTCTCGTAGCGGACATAATAACATCATTTATCATAATTTTGTCAAATCCAGCAACCGCGTTGAATAAAATAATTCCTAAATGACAAATAATTATTGAATTATCTAGATCGATCAAACAATCGTTATTTGGAAGAAAATTATTTATTGAATACATTAATTACCTTTATACTTAAATCATTGTTGTTGCGCATATAAATAAAATTCAATTTAGTCGTTACAATTTATGGTAATATTTAACCATTTGAATTAATATTATTTAAATTGTTATATCCCGTTGCGTTTCCGATATTTAATTCTATTTATAAAAAAGAAAAAATTTACATTGCGACAAATCGAATGGCTCCGAATTAGTTTTCCATGCGAAACATCGTTATCGATAGCAATGTATTCAGAACTTTAATAGCCTCGTTTAGCGTAAATTTCCTTTCGCGGTTGCATAAATAAACTGATTCCTCGGCATGTGACGCTCGCATTATTCTTCCACGACGTTCGCTTTTGCATTCAACGCGTTGCATTTTTCGGTCCTTCTTACTGGGATCCGGACCGCCATTCTTTCGCCTGTTGTGCTTTCCCGCCCTTACGGCGTATCTATTCCGTTGTCCCCAGACAGTGAAAAAAGACACCTCTTCTGTATCTCCCCAGCCAGCCAAAGTTTTGCCTCGCCCCTTATCTGCAGCTTACGGGCCATCGCGTTTCTGCACTCGGCGAGATAGTCTACGGCTCTTCTATCTCGCGCCTCGCCGCTTCACGCACACGCGTGGTACACACACTAACACACACATACGGATCACACGCGAAAATTGTGATTTCGTCACTCGTGTCATGAACAACGGCGTCTGTCGTTTCGAAAGAAGTTGCGCGTTCGTTCGCTTCATCGAGCACGTCCCGACAGATTTACGCTACGTATAAAACACGGCTATGTGATAAAATAAGCGAAGGCATCGTTATGCAAATGCCGCGTATCAGAAAGAATAAAGCTTGTCGAATCTCATAAAAGATCTTGTCTGTTTCGTTTTTCCATAAGTCTTCTCTTCACCTGTATTTAACATTTACGAAGATGGTAATTTTTCTCTTATACAAACTGATGTTACCTACTTTTAAATTGTCACCTGTCAAATGTAGAATGTAAATACGGATCATTTTATGGATTAATTTTATGGATGTTCTCTTTTTATTTTATAGTAGCTTATAAGAGATCACCTTTCTCTCTCTCTCTCTCTTTCTTCCCCTTCCTTCCTCTTTCTGCACACTCTTCATGTCAAATCGACTCTGTTCTGTATTCTCGATCAGCATCGTCGTCACGACACGCCACGTCAAGCACGTATAACCTGAGAAATCACCCTAGGCGATCGCGATCGGAATAATCGGAATAATTCACAGTACAGCGTGTAGAATTCGCTCGCAGTATCAAAATGGAAATTCCGCTAAACGCCGCGTTCTTGTTTCTTTTCGCAATGAGAATTTTGATTATCTTTTCTCTACAGAAAAACATATGTATCCCGAAGAAACATGAAAAGAGAATTTCAAAGAAAAATTATCTGCAGATGATTTTCTCTTTAATCGCCGGCAATGCTGATTGAAAGAAACTAAATAAAACTGGATTGTGTATCGTAACGACGGCACGTGAGCAACAAAGAAAGTGAATCCTAGTGAAATCTGTGGTCGTTGATCAGCGTTGAATAGCCGGCAGAAGCTCCCAATAAGCAAACAATGGACACAAACGTAGTGGTCTTTCAGCGAGTTCGAGTACCCCAGATCAGAACCACCGCGAGGTAGTTTAGCGCGGTTAATCGCGTGCAATTAACTCGTTACTTTGCTCGTTGGCCTTTTAATAGAATTTCGTCTCGAGCTCTCGACGCTACGTCGAGTCTCTGTGTTCAATTGAACGGCCGCCGTGCATCTACCCGGACGAACTTCCGTTTGCATCCTTACATGTATTTGTGTTCAATAACTTCGCATTTCCGTGTATGTATTTAAGCATAACGCAGTAATGATGATTATTATACTTGGTATCAAAAATTAAAGAGATTTTACGTATACAAATAAGAGCAATGAAAACTTTTACAACGCTTGGTTCCATTTTAATTTAACAAGATTTGTCTTCATCACAACAATCATAAAAAAAACTTTTTTATATTAGTTCTTTTCTCCGTGAAGATGAAATACCGCAGCTCATTACTCGAGAAAAGTGCGCTCATACGCGACGAATTATCCTTACTATGTAGTAGACTTTTTAAATGCAAAAACTTTTGTAAAACCGTGGTTTTAATTGCATTAAAGATATCTTCAGCAGATATTAGGAATAAAAATGACCAATATATTTTTCACACATTTCAAAGTTGGATAGAACTGGAAAAGGTATGATAATAATGGTATTCAAGAGAGGAAAAGTGAGAGATTGTCAAAAAGTTCGCAACGACCTTCCTTAGTACATATGATACATATCACAGACTTACAGTTGCAGTCGCAGATGTCCAATCCAGATCTCGTTTCTTTTAACAAAAACACGCGCGATAATCACTTTTCACAGAAATTGCAATCACGAATGATTGATTACTATTTTATTATTTCTTCAATGCGCCTGATCAAAATATTTATACAACATTTTATTATTTCATATTACAAACATCACTTTAGAGAATTAATATTTTATGTTAGATTTATATAAATTGAGTAAATATTTGTAATAAATACCTAACGATATAAAATATATTTTTGACGAAATTGGTGGCTTATCAGTAAAACGTTGGATTATTTTTTAGTGGAATGTTTTGCTCCACATAATTAACAATATTCTATAAATAATTATCTCTTATTTTTATGAGAAAAAACTAGAAAGAGAGAAAGAATGTATTTTTCAATTATTAAATTATAGAACAATCCCATATATCATGGTTTATTGCATTACTTCGGAATCAATGGAATTAGATCACGAACTTCGTAGTGCATCATTAATAGGATAACTTCCACTATCGAAGGATATCTAGTTAGTTTAGATCAGATTTCGATTAGTGTTCAATTCTGATCACTGTTAAAGCAACAAATAGCACGAAGCTATATGAGTTCTGTGCGCTAATTGTAATTATAAAATTAAGAAAACAGTGTTATGTATATCTTTTTTTATGTGCAATAAATGTAAAAAAATGCAAAAACAAAAAAACATTATTATAGTACCTCTTATCTGCATAAAGTAAAATTCGATTTTATAATTTTTCTTTTCTATTTCAACTGTTTTTTTAAAGAAAGACACTCTTATTTTAAAACGATCCGAAGAAACGTTCCGCGATGTAATCTAAAAAATTAAATTAATAAAGATCTCTAATTTAATTGTTGCAAAATGTAAACTTTTCTTTTGAACTTTTCATCAAATTGGCCGGCAAATCATAAAGTATTGATCGTCGTCGACTTAACGTGCTATTAGAGTTCTTAACTCGCAATTAATTTCCTCTAAACATCGCTAGCCAATCACAAACTTTCCTCACGTCGTTATACGACTAACTTCGACGACCCTCGGAGAATCACGCAGTCTTCGGCAAGAGTTGCCTAACGCTCAACAAGGATCATCATCAGCGAGCGTAGTTATTTCACAAAGTCGTGCTGCACTTAGCGTTGATCGTCTGCGAAATGGAATCTCGTGACGTTTACCTCTTCGCGTCAATAAAGAATAATGATCATTATATTTCCGTGACTTGTTGATCTCTTTTCTTTAATCACGCCATTATTTTACAATTTCGCGAAGTTTTCATTATATGCAACGTCATTTACCAACTATCTTTTTTCTATCAGTTTGTTAATTTTTCTTTTCCTTAATTCACAAAAATAATTTTGTCATCAATAGTATTTTTAACTTTTCTACAAAAATAAATTTGTAATTTATAAATATTTAAAAACTCTAGTATATGAAAAAATGTCCATGATGTGTAATTTACTGGTAATTCTATATATCTCGAATATATATAGCACGAATTTAAATTTAAAGTATTATGACAAACCACCAATTTTGATCATGATTTTTCTTTCGATCGTCGCATCTTCTCTAAAATTAAAATCTCTTGCCTCGACGTTTTTTTTGTTCGTCAATTATTCAATTCCGTTACGCTTTCAATCTCTTCTCACCTTCGACACGACACTACCGCGAATTCTTTTTTCTCTATCACGCTGTCTTATCATCAACACTTATTAACTGTCTGCGAATCTCTCTCTTGTGCTCGCGCGCGCTTCGAAACCGCATGGAACTCGCGCCGGAGATCTCGAATCGATATTCCGATCGCGTGTTTAACAACGTCGATTTGGTTGTCACAGAGAGAAGAGAGAAGAAGTGAAGAAGAGAGGAAGATATGCAGAGTCGCGTAGTACGTGGTCAGTTCGACGTCGTGGAGCGCACTGAGAGAGTGTAACAGCCCCGCCCGCTCGCTACGAGGAAACTCGACGCCGGGCGTCGCGTAGATTCATCCCCATCGGTTGCCCGGAGCAACGCCGGCGTATACGGGGAGAGCGACGCGACGCAAGCGTCCCAGACAACCACCCCGGAGTCCCAGACGACGCGCCGCACCGGTACGAGGTGCGTGCCGGATGAAAGAGGGAGGGAGAGAGAGAAAGAAGCGGAGCAACCGTTGCCGAAGCTTGTCAAATCGAACTCGTAAATCATAACAATCGTATCTGATAGTCAAGTCGCAAGAAGAAGGAGCGAGAGAGAGAGAGAAACTACAAAATGGTCTAACTTTATTCCCATCTTTCGTCAAACCGCTCGCTGTACTCTACTCTTATTTATGATTTACTCGAACTACTGAATATAGGTTTCTTAAAGAATTTTTAATTAATTTTTATAACATTAATCATACGCAACACACATTTGTTAACAGAATCAAGTTACTTAAACAATGTAACTATTTGTTATCAGAGGAATTATTTGTGATTCAGTTTGAATAGAATCGTAAGTAAACCACTAACTAACCTGATTAGAGCCTAATGAAATCGCGATTCTTGTCGCGAAGGAGAACGACCACACGAAGCGTCATATACATACAATACACCGAGAAGCATCAGGGCAGTTTGCGCATACCGTGCACGCTCGTTGCACACATATCGCATCTGAATAATTATTTTTACACCCGTCGTAACGAAGGCACTAACCTGTCTGTTACTGCAACACCGTGCATTAAGGTCGGACGCGATAACGTAAGCAGAGGGACTTAGGACGATCCACGGTACGCAGCGGGACAGAGATATTCTGAATCACTGATCGAGTTCCGCGAATTGCGAGGCGGTGAACCGGTGCACAAGCTCCGAGTGCATCGGTTTACCGCGGACTCCTCGATACAGATATGCGGATAATGCGCCTATCTCTAACCACGTGTGTGTAAGATCTGTTTCTATACTTTCGTGATTAGAAATTTACATACAAAGACAGGTAAGAAAATCTCTTTTTTAACAACTATATTCAAATATCTTGTTATTTATGTGAGTCGCAGATTTTCACGTTCAAACACGTCGACAGGTCAGTTATTGATTTTCAATTTTGCTAAATCTGCCATTTGATTCCTATCGAATTAAAATGTGTCGGGACGCGTATGTACGCGTATATATGAATACGCACTGACCAAAGTAAAACTCGGATATCTAATCGCGTTACAAAACAGAGCGGATATCTTTGATCGCTCGTCTCTCACTTCTCACAAAGCGGTTCAGATTTCAAATATCGACTGTAACCAGTTATCGCATCGCGATCGATTCGACGAAGAGCACTCGGCAAACATTAATCTTGGTCGTCGTCTGACTATTGCTCGACATTGCGCGTCGTAACTTTCATCAATTCGCCGCCGCGTAATTGAATCGCCAATTAAACGTTTTCAGCTGGCTTTTAATATAAAAAGCGGGAGAAGCTGGCAGTCCATAAAGAATGTTAAGTTCGAATCGCGATATTACAAAGTAACGTAATTATCTGATACATCCCGCGATTTTCATAATCATCTTGCGATAATATGTCGATACATTTCTCTTCTTGCGTATCATTAAAAACAAATCACAATTTTTCTACTTTTATCTTAATTTGAAGTTCTCTCGCGCGACAAGTCTACGATAAGAGTCTCGACTGTTAACACTTGCAAGTGAAAGAAACGACATCAAGTAATGCGTTATAAATGTACTTCTTCGCGGTATATTTCTCACGGTTAAACCAGTCGACGCACCGCACGCTAACGCAGACACAGCTTATACGCGAAATAACAGGATGATTGATGTTGCAATTGGAAAGAAATAAATTTCGAATAGTTGTTGATGGGCGCGCGTTAATGGACATTTGCTGATAAATATAGAACAAATTCTCATTTACGTATCAAGGTTCTTTGTGATCCTCAAACACTTAACATTTGTGGCTACATATGAAATGTTACACGAAATTAAATTTTTTTTTCACATTTTTGCGATCATGTTCATCGATACTTTTTTGTTCGTTATAATTTTTTTTTTTTTTTTTATTTACGTCCAAGCATTTTTATGCAAATCAATATAATCCCAATCAGCTGGCAACTTCGTTAAACGCATCTTTGCTACTCGTCAAAATTCATAATTTTCTTCGATAGTTATCGATATTCCGGCGCATTTCAATTCCGTCTAAACGGCTACGTGTGAACTTTTTTCTATTTTCCAACTCTTCTTTTTCCGTACACCCGCTTTTCGCGTCATTAACCACCCGTTCGTCGGCGATTGCGCTTGATATCGCGCAATGTACCCGATTATAAGTCGCTATCGACGTTTGAACTGTTCGACCTTCCGCCATTCGTGTCATTTTGCATCTCATTACTGATCACGTCGACTATATACCACCACTTCATGGCAATTAAAAAATACAATTTACGAAACAGTCTAGCTTGCGACTGACTTTTAATTAATTTCACTGGAGTTATATTTACGAAGGAGAGAGATTTTTTTACCATTATCCCCTTTCCCGGGTTTCTTGAAACGCATTTAAAAATTGTTCAAGCCTAGCAATCCGCGCGCGACGCGACGTGCCTTATCGAGCGTCCGCAAATGCAAATCAAATCCACTATTGCGAGTAACGGGTAGCTCTACAGGAGAACAGGGTACGATCTGATAGTTGACGATAAATGGACAAAACGTGGCGGCCGGCTCGCGAAAGTTCTACAACGTGGAAGAGAAAACGAGAAAGAGGAATAGCGCCATCGGCCATTCGCTTAAACCCCGACTGATACGATTCGTTTTTTAACGCAATCTCTTCTCGTCTTCCACTAAAGTTTCCCGGAGTAAATTGTTTCGTGACTCTAACCTTTAATACGTGTGTACACTTACTTCACCGGTGACGATCATTAGTAAAATCCTTAGATGCTGTATCTAAATTTAGATAATTATTATAGAGATGTCAATTAAGTATATCTTCTTTATTTTGTGATAATTATTTGTAACACTTAGAAAAAGTAAAAAAATAAGATTTTTGTCAACAGCAATGCGATACTTCTATCGCTATCTATACGTCGTTTCGGATACTTATCAATCGCTTCACGTATATACGATAATAATACGAGAGTAAAAACTGCGGCACTTACACAGGATGCAGGATGCGCTACTCAGACCTGTGCATCGTGTTGGATAATTATCGTGTATTGCCGACCCAGTACGACGGGATGCACCTGCACTTGTTATATCATCAGCGCGAATATACGATTTCTTACGCGCCGGCGCGACATCCGCTCGCAATTTGCTGATGGTAGAGTGTCTACCGGATGTGCCGGACGGGATGCAGTTACGTTCTTGCGGGTCCCGCAGGCTATCGTGAATCAGGCACATATATAAGTTATGACATTCTAAATGCGCGAATTGCTGATTGAAGAACGTACTAGCGCGAATTAACGGATCCACCGATATCCGGCACGAACAGTAATGACTGGCGTGTCCTTAATACGTGAGTGCATATGCGAATGCATACGCACAGGCGCGCTCGTAACACGATGCATTCTGTATATATTATAACAGGAAAATTTGTCGTGCGCGCGCGCACATTGTTTCGAGTTTCGAACTGCTGGCGATATCAAACGCCTCGAAATTTCGCGCGACCATCGAATAAACCCTATGACACTCAACGGCATGAAATTTGCGCAAGCGACCGTCAATTCCGACAAAAACGACTGACAAACTTGTTCGAGCATAGGCTTCCATTTCCCTCGTGCCCTAGTTCGGCGAGTACGTACTACCATTGGTAGTTATCCGCGAGCTCTTTCAAATTGCATCAATATAACAACAGCTCACTGCGATCGCGTTTAAAAGGAATTTTTATCGTCAGAAAAGCGATATGTATCGGATGCGCTTACGCGCCCGAGGGTTGAAACAAACTGCTGCTAGAAGAAGACTACTTGTTCTTCTTTATCGCACGGCCATCATTATATGCGGATTATTCTCGTTGGTAGTAAAATAAAAAAAAAAAAACTTTCACGCGAGCATGCGATCGTAAAGATTTATGACCGAGTTTACCTGAGAGCGAGCAAACTTTTAGCGAATTACAGAGGCAAGCGTGCGCGCTAACTGTGCGACTCCTAACGAGTGTATCCTCTGTTTGTTTCAGAGCGCTCTTCTTCTTCAGTATTAAACTTCCTCCTCGCATTGCTAATTAATTAAAAGTGCGGAAATAACGTCTTCCAAATTCGCGCCGACACGGCGCTTTCGCGAATCCATTTGTAATTAAAAATTGTATAAATTTTAATTCTCTTGGTGAATCTCGATTTAAAAAAAACTTCGTTTTTCATTGTACAAGTAGTAATTGTACGTGATAAGCGAAACATGTGCACCAGCTGTCGCGAAATCGTAAATGCATTTGCGGCAAACGGATAACCGTGATAATGTGAAAATGACGTTCGTGTTTTTCATAGGAACGGTTTATTGTAACGAACACGGTAAATGGCAATGTATTTATACGAGCGAACTGAATATTTTTCATTCGATCGCGCGCGAACGAACGCCGGCAAATCAATTCAGTGCATAATCGCGCGCGCGCGTATGTGTGCGCGAAGTAAATAGCGATCAACAATAGAATGTCTCTGCCCCGTATTTTCTACCCACCGGCAAGAAGGATTCTAGGACTTTCCTCGTTTTTATGACACCCAGGAGTGCTTTTCTAAGCACCAACGATACCTGGTTGGGGAGCTTTACTTTCCGCGCGCGCGAAAATAGTTTTCATCCGCATTCGCCTGCTCGGACACGTACGCGATCAATCACGTGAGATTTTTGCTTTTCAGCAGAAGCGGTACGTTAATGAGCAATTAAAGCTTTTGCGCGGAATTCTCCCAAAATAGCCGGCGAAAGCTAAGACCTAGTTTCTTTCCGTTCGAAAGGAAGTTCACAGTCTAGGAAATTGTCGGTCGAATTTTAACTCAAGTTGCTCGAGTGCATTTTCATTTCACTGTGCAAAGATTTCTATCTTTTCAGCTAAGTATCTGTGTGCTATTGTAAATTGAAGTTACGTTTGTACGTTTTGCAATTAAGAAAACATTCCTCCGAAGCAGTTTTATATGAAGCGTGAATAAAAGTTGAATCACATTTCAATTTCTTTATTTCCTCAAAGTTATAAAATCTATATCAATTCTTATATGTAGATAAAAATTCTTGTATGCAACTTCTATAAATATTATTCAAATAACATTTTCTGTACTAAAAACTACGTAGTAAGAATAAAAAGCTACATAGTAAGATTATAAATTAAATATTTTCAGATAAAAATAAATATGACTTGTGTTATTCTTCTGCTGTGGTTTGCCGTGACTTTATCATTCGTACGAGTCTAATGAGTCTACAGGGGGTGAGATAGTGGACACTCGCTCATTTTCTTTCTCCTTCTTGGAAACCAGCAATCACTTCTGAATAATCCCGGAGGACGGTGTACGAAAGCGGCGGCGGATTATTGTTGTCGTTGATTCGACGCTCGTGGTTTTTGATGCCAGTGCCTGACGGTGTCTAGACGTCGGCATCGTCGTCGCATAGCCACTCTGTGGAATCTCCCGTGGGAAATGCAAGAGGTTTATTCCCGCATCGTTCTCTCTCTTGGCAAAATTCTCACCGGCGCGCGGCGCGTCATGTCGCGTCGCATCTCCAGACGAATGGACTCGCGCGAAAACAAGAAACCTACTAGTGCGGATAAAGTGCATCCAGTCGCATTATTAACTGCATACGGAAAATAGAAAAGACAAAGAATCTCTTGAGTGCGAACGTACGCGTGCGAAAGAAAGTTGATTGCAAACTAAACTGGTAAAAGAAATATAATTTATACTTTTCTCTGCTAAGTTTAAAAAACAATGTATTGACTCTAATATACGTAAACGTGCAATTATAAGTTTTATTATATGTATAAAAATGTAAAAAAATTATATACAGATATAATTTTCTGCAAAAATATCGCAATCAGATTCGAAATCAGAACGTGGCGCATCGAACGTTCGAATCACTAAGCATTATTTGAAGCGTATGGAGATGCGACACACAGTGCATCGAACGGTGAAACCATCACAGCGCAGGAAATAGCGTGTAAATCGCAAATGTTTACTCACCATCAAATCGTTTGCCACGAATAATGTAACTACCTTATCTTTTCGGTTCTAGAGAAGAAAAACCAAATTCAATAAAAAAAAATTAGTTATCGGTTTCACATAAATTGTATCAATTAAGTAACATATTTCTGAAAACATTCAGCAACAATAAATTATATTTCCTACACATTACATTAATCAGATAAAATTATATTTACAAATAAGAATCGCGTCCATTTTCCAAAAGTGTGTCGGATAAGTAAAGCAAACAACAGGAACAGTAATACAACAGGTTCCGTGACCGGAACATACATATGGATTAATCGAAAAACTATAGTGCGCGGAATGAAAATGCCGTTTCTTTTATTTAAACACGGCACAGCGGGGTTTTGTTGGAAAAGCAATTCGAGTGGAAACCCCGAAACGTAACTTAAAAAACGCAAGCGGACTGCAGCGCGTTTCGTGATTTCGTGAAAATCTGCGAAAGAGCGCAGTCGTCCGGTGATTGCGAGCGAGTTTGAAAGAAAAAGGGAGAGATTTCTCGTGGGAATTAAAAATCCGACATAGACGGCGCGTGTGCGTGCGTGTGCATGTGTGCGCGCGCGAGAGACAACGCAGATGCGAAAACAAAGATCCTGCGAATGAAGTGGGGTTTAATAAAGCACGCGCAAATGGCGGCATGTTGAAAAAAACGACGATATGGCATGGTTTCGGCACCACCGCGAATACATGCGATACTCGACAAATTAACTTTTTGCAGGACAAAGCAACCGAGCTGCGAACGTATTCGAACGTTGTTTTGCAGGATATACACGATGTTATACAGCCAGAGCTCGTTCGTTTACGCCGTAGCTAGGAAAACTCGGCAAAAAGCGACACTATACATCGGGAACAACGCGCGAAAAGTTATTGTTACGCTTCGTTATTTCGTCTTAATAAAAGGAAACAGTAACCGCAACCGTAAACCACACGAAAACACGTAGCGAACAAAGTTAAATAACTTTTCGACAATATATTGCAAGTTTTATTTCAAATTTTATTTACTCACCGCGTTAAAATTCGGATTTTGTTTTCAAGTTTAGACCTCTTGTTTTTTTTTTTTTTTTTTTTTTTAATCGCAGATTAACGATTTATCGCATCAGTAAGTCATAAATCACGCGGCTTAATTTAGCGCTCGATTTAACGTGGTCCGATTTAGTTCACTCCCGATCGTGAAAGAAAAAAATTACTCTGCGTAAAATGTAGCGGAAGAAACATGTTTACAAGGTGACCGTAATTAATCGATCCGTTACGCATGTGTAGCGTCGAATAATTCACGCACTTTCAAGTCATGTCTCTTCTCCAGTCATACACGCGGTTTCGCAACGCTTGTGTGTGCAGCATCATACCGGTAAGCGCAGCAGCTCGATGATCCCATGTATCTACTGTGTGTCGCATAACAGGTCGCGCATGACATACGTTTACGGTTTCACGAAATGTGTAATTGCATACGCGCAACTTCCATCGTCTGTCGTTTGCACACATGGCACACGTACGTGCGTTACAGCGCGCATATAAATTATAAACTAAGCCTAAAACGTAAGTACAATTACTCCGGCGAGAACAATAATTCAAACACTTATACGCGTGTTTGAAAAACCCCACCGCTTGGCTGGCATAAAAAAATTGTATCTTTTTGCGACACGTGTTATCGGAATTGTAAATTCGAATTACAAATTTTCTTTTAGCAAAACGCAATTTTCGACATTCGCGAATAATATGCAAACGACGAAAAAGGTGTAAAGGACGTGTTGACAGTATTTTAATACATATAGGCCGAGAATTTCATATTAATTATACTGTATAACACACGCGAACAATGATATTTTAATATTCAATTATAATTTAATAAACACCGGCCGCCACACCGACAGTTATAATGAAACTGTTGTTTTCTCGGCTATACACACGAGTGGAAATATACGAACGAAAACCGAAAGAGAAATATTCAAGAGCGCGCAACAAATAACTTCAACAAACTATTGTAATATAAATTTTTTACGGCGTTGTGTAAAATTTACCTCATAAATATAATTTTGTGGAAAGTGTTATTAAACGTAATTAAATTTTATATTTCATACATCATGTAGGTATCGCGCGTTCAACTCTTTTGCGCGTCTTGCTCTTTGATTATTAATGAAATGCCATTGGCATTATGCCGACAGATCGAATTGCGATATCTCGCATAAGCAGCAAACGACTGGTCATGACTGATACTACGCTCGCGGGAACGACAGTAATATGATAATGAATATCAATGCATTTCCGTTGCATTGTGCGTTACAGATAGAGAATAGAACCAAGCTCGCAGATTTAAATTACTCATTGCAGAACGCTGTAAACTGCGAGTATAATCATCTCTCATTGTCCAAAAAATTTGTCCAAAAAATAAATAATTTTTATCGGTGCTGTTTTTTGGTGATTTAGTGTATAAAAAGCAATGTTGTACAACTTATAAACAAATCATGAAGTAAAATCCTATATAAAAAAATCTATGTGTACCGCAAAATGCGCATTTTGATAAATATATCACATCTATTGTTGCCTTTTTTCCGCGTTGTCGATTAGTTGGTTGTTTGATAGAGTCGAGTCGAGATCGAATCAAACATATAATTTATTATATATTTATAATATTATACTTCATATTGTATTGTATGTATTCTATATACAGTAAGGTCACTGACCTCGGCAGCGCGATCTTGGCGGGGTCACTGACCTCGACCGCACGACCGTGGTGTGGGAGGGTCACTGACCTCGATCGCGCGACCTTGGCGGGGTCACTGACTTTGATCACGTGATTACGTGATTACTGACACAACACATTAAAATAAAAATAATAATAGCGTGCGCGTAGCACGCGCCTGTGTTGTACTAGTAAAATAAAAACAAGCTCTAGGCACATAATAAATAATAATATGTATTTGATACTAGATCAGTCTGATTTAATTGTCACAAATTTTACAACGTAATATACAGTATAAATATTATAATACCAAGGTGATTATTATCGAAAAATTTTATTTAGTTCGGTAAAAATTGGATTTTTGCGCGCATATAACGGAAGATTTATACGAATTAAATCAATATTGAAAGTACGAATTGATTCCATCGCTATATGTGTAAAGCAAATAGAACGTTCAATATGCACAGGCACGTGATACTGCAGCGCAAATGCTGATTTCCATCAATATATACGCAATATGGTCATTGTAATAACGAACTTATTGAGTCCCAGATATTGGATTCCGCTTTGTTGTAGCAGTTTCGCTTGCAATTATTTTTATTTCTATTAGATGTCCGTTAGCTCTCTCCAGCCTGACGCCAAGCCAGTTTCTCCGCCCCAGTTCCAACCTTTGGCCAAACGAGTCGCATCAAACTTCCGAATTGGATACTCAACTAGTACCCAACTTTTTTAGGATTTTTAGAACTTTAGTAAGAACGGACCTATCCTTGCATGATAAAAGATCCAATTTAAAGGACGTTCTTATGCAAAAAAATAAAAAAATAAAAAACGATCAATGCGCATTTATACTGTATGCTATAATTTTGAACATTTTAATCACATAAGTATTGTGCAATACAAGGTGCAAAATAACGCAATTGCAGATTGCACTGATATTTCCTTAATCGATTCGAGTCGAGAATGGAATGCATTTGAATTCTATTATTCTATTATAATGATTGGGGCGGAAAGCGAACCAGTCCGGTGAAAAGACAAAAGAAAGACGCGGTTATATTGTTCGATTTTTAATAAAACATAGCCTTACTTCGCTTTGTTGGTACAAATTAAATTGACATTCTGTATTACACTCTCTCAGAATAGTCGTATATAAGAAAATTAACCAAGCTCTTTTAAATTGAACTATACGTATCGAAGTCCCGCAAAGAAAAGAAAGAAATAAAAATGAAGAAAAGAATTTGAATGTTTGAATAATTTATGAGATAAATTGGCATTTTATATATCTGGTTTACTTTTATCAAGTAAATTCCTTGTATATGTTGAGAAATATTACAGAGAAAAACCGACGTTATCTTAATTTTTTCTAAATAAACCAAGATAACTAAGCTATCTTACGTATGTTCGAACAACAAACAACCTCTAAAGCAATCGTGTTTCCGGGATAAACTCACCGATAACTTAAAGTTGCTTTCGCTTGCAAAATCGACGAAATGTTCGCGCAAGCGATTAATAAAGTTACACAACAGCTGTTCTCGCGCACACAAACGTAATTCATAGCAAGGTTTCCCGCCGACAATTCGCTCGCGTTTTTCGTCGTGCTAATTAGAGGTGCGGGTTAAGATCAAATTACTACAAGGTTGCCTTTGAAGTTAAAAGCGACTAACGAAAAAAATGGCATGCGCGATTCCCCTTGAGCGGAGGCTAAATTTCGCCGAGGTAAACGTTTACCTCGTGAATTGAATTTTCATGAAAACATATATGTATAGCGCAAGAGCAGAATAATTCTTGCTGATTGCACAGCAAATACATAATATATCAGATATAAATAATTATTCTATACAATATTTTATCATCTTTAGATTTATGTTTTCTTTAAACATTATTTGTTTAAATTGTAACTATAAAAATGTTAAATTTCATTTGATTTTAGATTGATTTTTTTTCTCTTTTCTTGTTGATTTAAAAACCGCCGATGCGTGCAAAGCGATAATCAGATTGCAAACAGTTCACACTATACCAGAAATCACATTTTTATTTCTCGTCGTCGCGAAGCGTGTCACCGGAATATCGCGGCTCAGCTCGTAAGCTCGTTACGATGCGGAAGCTCACGTTGCGAGGAGGAGCTTCGACAAATTTCCACGCGCACGTGCTCACGATGCGATGCAAAGCTTAACATACAGGTAGGTAGGTTATACAGTATAGGTGAACTCGCGCGATACCGTGCAACAAACACCGCTATACTGTTATAATCATCGTTAGAAGGTTAGAACTTCGCGCGTTGGAATTACGCCTATATTTACCATCTCCCATACAAGCTCACGATAATTACACGCGCGCGATGTAATTAAGGGTTAATTTCGTTTAAGATCCTCTAATCATTTGGTTTGTATATAGAACGAAACGATATAAAATGCTGCACAATTGTGATTTTAACATTTTTTCTATTCGCGAATAAAAAATTACTATTTTATACTCTTTTCGAATTACTTTTAACGCTTTAATCTAATAAATACTTGCAACTAAAATTAATTAGAATCAGTTTATTAAAAACAAACGGATTTTTATTAAATTTCTGTGTTTCTTTTGATTCCCGACCAAGATCCATGTCGCGGCCAGTTGTCTTTAATTAGTAAATCGGAGAAGAGAAGAGAGAAAAAGAGAGATAAAGCAGGACGAGTCAGGACGTGACTGGAGAATGACCGAGGACGTCCCGGGTATAAACAGCGCCATTGTTGCGTCTCGCAATGAGAGAATTCAAGATGAGAGAGAGACGCGCGCGCGCGGAAGCTAATTAAGTCAGGTCGAAACTACTGCCGCGGAAGCTTTATTAAGCTGACGCCAGATGCTCGGTCGTAAATTCTCCGCGCGGTCACGTTCCAATTTCCGAATCGACCTGCCACGCGCGTAGGACAAGGGCAGCGTACAGGAAATGCAACTAGTGTGAAGAGCTTCCGTTTTGGGTCCTTACAACTCCGCGGAAACAACGACGCCATTGTCAGAGAAGATACAAGACGTCATCGCGGCACAAATAACTACGTAGTCTGCGTGCGCATCAGAAAATATATATTAGAAAATCTCACTTTGAAAAAAAACTTGGATGTTTTATGCCGCAGTTATAAGCACAAGCGCGAATGGCGTCGCAAATCGCGTTGCGAGATGTATAGTAGGCGTAATATCCTCCATTTCCTCCAGTCGTAAAAATATTCTTGTCGTCGTTTATCTCACTTTTATCCACGAACATTCAGATATTCTTACGGAAAATGTCAGTCGCGATTATACGTACGCTACGTACGTAATATTATCTTCGACATTTCCGAGCGATGTGCTCGTCACGTTTAGCGGTGGTTTTGTCGGTTAATTGAGACGAAACAACAAAGGACGTCATGACACAGTGATGATTTGCCACAAATATTTGACTCATCATATTTGGCTGAAACAGTACAAGCCGCACATATATTTCCTTTCATTAATAAGCAATTTGTTAGAAATTCCCATAATGCATGTAGAGAGTCCAAGTTCTCAAACATGCTTGTCATCGTCGTATATTTAAGTACCGCGTGACATTGCCGCGATCAAGAATCGAAGTGTCGTTTCATAGTTCATTTCGCTATTCAAGTGTTTCCGAAGCTTGTCGTGCATCTTAAACGTGTCGCGTTTGTTACCGGGAGTGTCAAGCAAAGGTATAAGCGAACGATTATACCGCATATAACGTATAATTATATTGTGTAATTATGCGTATGCTTCGCGAGCAACTCGTGTGCGTGCTTAGACGATGAAGATCAGAGAGGGGAAATATATTAGCGAAGCTGAAATGGAGTAGACTCTCGATAATGACGTAGTTTCACGACGCGTCGATAAAGCGAATCATATTAGCTGTGAATAAAATTGATTATGTTATTGTGTGTGTGAAATAAAACAATTTATAAAACCGTTGTTTTGACCGAGATGCTAGAAAAATCGGCAAGCAAACTAGAAATTATGTTCTTTCCTGATATTTCGTAAAATATCTGCGCGAGTATCATAAAATTGCGTTAAGTGTGCGTGTGTGTGCACGCGCGCGTATAAGCACTTTATAGGTAAGACTATATAATATCGCTGTTTGCGCGCGACCTATTTTTACAAGAAGCTTTACTCATGCGCAAAGTTAAATTACGAACTGTACGCAAGTTTCAGTCTATTTCCCACAGATAATATCCCAACGAACAACTATTTCGCGCAAAATCTTTTATGCAAATTTTCGCTAAGAAAAATAAAAAATACTTAGACTCTTCTAAATTATTATAATTGTGCACAGTTAATAACAGACAAATCGTTTGCTTTTCGAAATAACAGTTTTTAAAACCTTGCGTGTTAGAAAATCGTGTGTGAAGTCGAGTACACAAAAAAAATATAAATAATCTACATACCTTCTTCATCTTATATGTATTCGTAATAATTATTTACAAAGAAAACAAGAAATACAAAAAAAAAGAACTTTTTGCCTCATCCGCATACGCATGCGTCTCATTCAGTATTTTTGCGTTTTATGACAGAATATGAAGATTAATGACCGACCATTGTTTGCAACGGTCGCATCCCTTTTCGTTTCTGCGACAATGTGAGAGCGACGAGGGTGAGCTCGAACGAGAAAGGAAATGGCGAGCTGTTAAGCTTAAGCTAACTCACTTGTTTTGGAAGCGTGAAGGATACACCGAACGACTTTCTAAGCATCGTCGCAGATATTTCACGAGGTTGCAAGATTAAAAGACTCTCGACGTTTCCTCAGATGGAATGAGAAGAAGGGAAGTGTGCGTTGTCGAGAGTGGACAGCTTGTTCTGCGCGACGTAGATCAGGAAAAATGGCACTGATGAATTCGCGTCGCGAAAAAGTCGTTTTGGAAGCGCGTTAATCAAGTTTTATTTTCTCAGCGAAATATTTTCGACCATTGATGTAATTAGATATATATGCGTCACACACATAAAACGACTTTTAGCTTTATTGTTTCGAACGACATTCGAATAAAAAAGAAAAATGAAAGACGGAAGAAAATATCAAATTTGACAACATTGATAGTGAATTTTGTCGAAGTTGCGTAACAAAGAATGAAATTTTTGCGAGACCACAGGCAAATATCGTACGCATAATTTTTTTATTTTATGATCCCTATCTTTCTCTTTACGCAACGTTTATTTTCATTTTTAATATTTTTTCTTTGATAAAAATTTTAAGTTAAGAATTCCTTCTAAGTCTTTTCAAAGCACTAAGATTTAAAAACATCTGGTTAAAACCCGTTTAGAAGTATAGTGTGCATAATTAAAAGTAAACTCTGAAATGAAATCTCTCCCGCGGAGAGTTAAGAAAATAATTGGTTTGTAATGTTTTTCGAATGCGCTTTTATTTTTTTAATCTTAATGGACCAAAACCTTTCGACGTCCAGCAATCCGATTCTGTTATTCGAGTTCTGCTTGAAAACGGGATAGTCTCGTAAAAAAATATGCTGCAATAGAGCGTTATAGGTGGAAGTTAACTTCGCGACCGGAAACTTGAACGATAAAATTTATTCCTCGACTTCTCTCAAGAGAGAAATCCAACTCTTCCGCACTCGCTTGCTACTGTTAACCGATTCGCGTGAGCGGCATACTCGCGATAAATACTAATTAACCCGTTATGCGCCGCCGCTAGATAAGACGCGCGCGGCGTTCTTTGTTCTCGTATACTTCGGCTTCTCTCGTGAAACTATGCAGTCGATTCCGCGCTAAGATTTCGCGACGAAATTTCACGCGGGCAAGAAGCGCGTCGCAAGAAATAATGTACAATGTAGAATTTAAATCACGTCGTAACTCCAGATGTAGAAGGTTCAATCTATACGAAGAAAAAAATTGTAGAACACACATACACATAAAAAGTGCGAGATGAGACTATACATTTTTAGACAGAAAACATAATTCTCGAAGATAATTATTTGCAAATTTTCAGAGCACACGCAAGTTTTCATTATGTAATTACGTACTTACTCGAACGTATAACTTGTTGCGCTAACGAATTGTGTTTTAACTCTTGATATTTTTAACGCATTAAAACATATATTGCGGGTTTGTCTTTTTTCATGGCTCTCTCGGAGTAAAACTCGCGTCCTAATAAACCTCGGAACACAAAAGTGCAACGAGGCGTGCACCTGCACACTCGAGCAATACTCGAGAGGCGAGTGCCACTTTGGAAAATTGCTAGCCCTTTTTAAACTGCCCCTTCGCGGTCATCACTTCCTCCTCTGATCTATTACCCTTGATACATAATTCATTATTGCGAAATCTCGTGCGTGTTTAACACATAGAAGTCTATTCTATCGAACGTAAGAGCAGTAATAGTTACTGTAGAAAGAAACTGAGTTTGTTATTATTTTAAAAATTCATTAAAAAAGCATCGTGACAAAAAACTTTGCAATATAATGTACAAATTTTAGTATATTTAATTTAGTCGAAAACTATGCTCTCTGGGTTTGGTTCAATTATAGAGACGTCTGACTTGTTACATTTCACAAATATATCGCGATATTTCGCGATAGTGAAATGGTCTTTTGCATCGTGAATGATATGAGTGCAAAAAGGTAAGGCTTCCATATGCTGGAAAATGAAATTTTCCTGGAAGAACGTCGAATATTGTGCGAATAGACGTAGAACCGAAGACATGAGAAGACATGCGATATTTCCTGTTGTATTGGCTAGGCTGTATATTGACTCGAATGAATTCGTACGAAGATATCTTTCATAGAAAGCACGATGGCGCAGCTTTATCCAGCTTCGTGTTACTTTGAAAAAATATACTATTGTTCGCGGGTACAATTTTTATTAATATTGAACTCTTTCAAGTAACCTGGAAGTGAGAAGCAGTCTTGGAGAATAGCTTTTAATATACCAGTGAATATATATGCGTACAAATTTATAAAAATATTTTAATAAAAATATATAGGTATATTCATAGAAATACTATATTATACAGAATTCTCGAATTATAATAAAATATACAGAGCTTTGCATTCGGATCTTCGGTATATGTATTTGCTCTCGATATAACCCAGTTCTAATATTATCCACTTGAATTTTTCCGAACAACTCCGCACCGTCCAATCCGAGAGCGCGGTGTTCGAAAAGTTAGAAGGAAACTTTCTCAGAAAGAAGTTTGCACAGACTATATCAATGAACTACTCGAGTTCATTTTTTTTCATGATTTTATGACCACTGAGCACAAGACGTGTATGATGGCAGAACCAAGAACGCTGCTCAGCGTTGTTTGCATTTTCTCTTAAAGGGTCGCCTCGAGTGCAATGTGGGTCAGGACTGTTGTAGCGTGTACTTTGTTTGCCGCTCGTCGCAGCTGTACGTTCGTGTAATACACCGACAAGTGGTTGAGCTTCGCGGCGAGGAAACCGACCCGCTAAATTGGCACGACAAACGTATCCGTCGCAAACTTGCAGTCTCTGAGTATAACTTGTGTTCCTATTTTCTAAAAATATATTTATCTACAAATAAATACTTGCGCAAATACGCTTCATAGATTATTTACTAGAAAAAAATAGACAAGTTAAGAATTATGTGTTCTCTTTCTCTCTTGACTTTGTAAATTATCGGGCAATTCTTTTATGTTTATTAGTTTTCACCGTTGTCGATAAACAAAGCGATTGATATCACGCATTGATCTCGACAGGCATCTCCTTGTCGATTAATCGCGGTATGCATTAGAGCACGTGAATGACCACCTGATCGTCAAGTGGTTCTCGAAAGCGGCGGCGAGTTCGTTGGCCAGGGTGTTAACGAGATTATTAACGCGTCCCTCTGATGAGTCGTCTCGTCGTGAGAATGATAATCCCGCAAGGATCCTCGCCCTTCCCGGAGATGGAAACGCGGCGATTAAGGCGACCCCGATTCCTTTCCGATTCGTCGATCAAGGGGATCAGTCTCGCGAAAACCTCGTAGTCACGTTATTTAAAGCGCCAATTTAGATTAAATGAAAACATGTTTTCACGGTTTTCACTTATATCTTTCCAATTAAACACGATAGTTGTGAACAATTTAGTATGCAACAGTGAGTAATTGCAAAATTGACTATTTTATGATTTTCGAAACGGACGACTTTTCCCCGTAACTTTGTACAGAACAACGGAAATAATTTTTTCATGACCGGACGGAGACCGAAATCGAAACAGCTGGCGAATATGGCCGTCCTTTAGAAGAAATGGAACGGAAGGTGGTAAATCGCGTGGAAGTACATTTGGCGGATTGGATTAGCATTTTATATACGAAAAGCAGGCAGTCGTGTGTGCGTATACCCCGAAGGGGTGAAGATACGCACGTCCACTCGGTCGTATTTAGTCGACGAAACGTGCGAATGAATATTGCTCGCAACGTAATACAATAACCGAAATTCGAAACGAGCTTTCTCGTGCGCGTTAGGGGGACGTATATACTCTCTCTATATATATATATATACAATATATATAGAGTACAAGACATCACGGAGAGTGAAAACGAGGAAAAATTGATGGGAACATTTGTGATTGAAAGCAGTATATCTCTCGGTATATTCTCGAAGACGACTTGTATACGCGTGTGTAATCTCGAACTTGCGAAACGGACGTTCTCTTCGCGCGTTAGAAAGAAACTTTTCTTCAGATTACGTACAGGAAGTGGAGAAAACGGGTTCACGCGAAGCTGCTCTCAACTCTGTCGGGCGCAAATTGGCTGGTGTGTCGCGCGTGTAAAAAGATTTTTACTGCTCGCTGTAAGTGCGCTCTCGTGTGTTTCGGTCGAAATGAGAAAGGTGGAATTTGCGCTCCTCGAATGTCTTTGTCATTTAATGACACAAACTGTTCGCGACGTATATATTTCTCTTCGAAGAAAATTACTATTTTTATTTGTGAGTTTATCGGTGTTCTTAGTTTTAAATTCCAATTTGTTTTTATTATAAGGCGTACGGAATACAATCAATAAGTATAAAACGCTATCGATTCCGCCGTGCTCTCTGTAGATAGACAACCGACTCGTAGTGCGTTAACTTGCTCTACCGTGCGAGTTCTATCAGTTCTATGGGCTAGTTGTGGTACGTGCCACAATAAAGCCGGCCGGTTGTTTCGAATCCTGCGGCTCGATTCGTCTATAACTCACAGCCGATGAACTAGGTGGAACGCATTCGTTCTCGTTTTTCGTATGTCCGATGCAAAGGCGCTGTTTTAAATCGAACTGGTTTTCAAGAAATACTTTTTCCTCTTTTTTTCACATTGCTCACTCCGTCGCGTTCTCTCTCTCTCTCTCTCTCTCTCTCTCCCTCTCTCTCTCTCTCTGTCGAAAGAGAGAAGATCGAAAGTCTCGACAAAGAGATCGGAAAACCGCAAGATCAGGGGAGGAACAGGAGAGTGAAGAACGAAATACGAGAGATGAAAGAAGAGAAAGAGAGAGAAAGCGACGAACATCCAACTCGAAATTCTACGAGATCTCCTCCATCTTCTTTCGATACTTTTTATCCCTCTTTATTCTGTCTGCTTCTTATCATGCTGCCGTTGCTCTTCTCTCTGCGTCGTCTCGCGAGGAATCTCGACCGTCGTATCGTATCGACTACCGCGAGACGACTACATAGGCGAATAAAGGCGTTTCTCGGGATACCTGCGGAACTTTATTCGCAGACTTGGTACCGTGGTTGTTTTGGTTGGTACTTGGAGATCAAAAGAGGCTAAAACGGCGCTCCTGAAATTGTCGGTTGACTCGCGAATCGATCGCTAGATATTTCCCGTTTTAGGATTTTTCAACAGCCATTGAAACGGCACTTTTCTCTCAAATATAGATTTATCGTACATACGATGAGTTAGCTAATCAAAAATTTGATTTAATTTTTTTACATTAAATTTTATAACAAAAATTTACACGACGTCTCGCTTCTGAATAATACAACATGGCCACGGTGAGTAAAGAAGAGCCTTAATACAGACGCGCGACATATAATCAAGTCTAGCTCTATGCGGACCATAAACATACGTGTCAACACACAAATCCGCAGCTTATTACATATAACGTAAATATGGATATTTATATTATCCCGTGGCTCTCGCTTAGATTAAAGATCAAAGGACACACACAAAATCAACGATAAGATATTACAGCGGTCATATATTCGCGGAATTATAATTATTATCTTTTCATACAAATTACGTGTATTGAGCATTTTCTAGTTGCATTTTGCAGTATTATTCTATGAGATAAACACAAAACAAAAAAACATATATGCGTGTATACTTATGAAACTACCGCTTTAAAAATATTAAATTTATAATATTATTTATTTTTATTTTGCGCGTATTCGAAGGCGCTATTCCCTAATCTATTTCTTTTAACGTTATCATGGCTATTCATCAAGAATTGTTCAATAAACAATTGTGCACTAACACATTGAAAGAGAAGAAAGAGAGAGAGAGAGAGAGAAGCTCAGCTTTATTTCAAGCGTAAACACTATCCAACCACAGAGATCTAAGTATATGTAAAACCTTTGTTCACTTTCTCGTAGATAGAGAATGCTGACAGAAGATCACAGAGAGTATAAAGAGATAAACAAAGCGAGAGGGAGAGAGAGAAAAAGGCAATATATATTCTAGGGTGAAAAAGAGAGATAGAACACTGTAGAAGTTACCAAAAGTAGAATCCAATATCATCGCATCTCTTCACTTTCGTGTTCCTCTGTGCGCGATTCACCTTCCTATCTCTTCGTCACCTCCGGAAATTTCAGTAAAGGACGTCACCATCTAACATACCCCTAAGGCTACATAATATCCTCTCTTGAATTAGTCCTTCAAGCACCGACTCCAGCTATCCGGAAAACATCCTTCGACTTTTTGTAAGCCTTTGACTTGACAGGGTCACTATCGCGAAAAACCGTCAATGAAAGAACCAGACAATAAAACCAAATCAAGATGATCGTATCGTTATCGTGCGTACGATTAACGTAAATGCGTGTGTGTTGAAAGTTAATACTGAATTTACCTGTAAAATGTGATTTCTGGCTTAAATCAAAATGTTCAATAGTTTTTCTACGACGCGAGATTCGCATTTTTAGTATATCTTGAAAAATACGAAAAAGCTACATCCACTTTTCCAGCATGCGCAGCAATAACAACCTAACGACGTTAACGCATTTCATCCATTTTGCGAACGCAAAATATCGCTCGGAAAGGGAATCATGATATTTTTTTAACGATGAGATCAATCCGTTCCGTCTTTTCGCTCTTTGATATAACTATGGCGCGTAGGCGAGCGGTGATGCTCGCAGAGCAAAATACACGATCGAATTGTTCGCGAACATCGGCATAGTCCGATGCACGTGTGGTTTATGACGATAATAAACTATTCGGAACTGATACAGGCCGACGATGGCCGTTTGTACTTTCATGTTCGTGCTGCCCGGGCTCCTATCGGTGATCGAGCAATTTATACGCGGGATATCCCGTGTACGAGCCGCGCGCGCGTTGCAGAGCGGCTCGTACACGCGTAAACCCGTAGGTCAGGTTCTCCATGTCTAGCAGAAATCGATACGTCGCCGGGAGAACGCGAGATGCTTGCGTAACGAGCGGCAGCAGCTTCAGGATCGAGCGAGCTCTTAATAATTGCGCGTCGAAGCGCGCAATGCACTGTACATCGGAAACCTGCCGACGTCGCGCCTAATTAGGCGCAAATAAGAGTTATTAACTTCCTAGCGCGTAATATCTTAATGGAAATATGCGATGTGTACAACTCTTCTCTTTTCTATCTGCACATTTTTTAAATGTGTCGGTTTATTAGCAGGTACAACGAATTATTTATTAGATATTTTTGCTTCTACATTAATTATAGTATTAATGTTACGTTCTTTATAAAAGATATATTCTTTCGGATAATTATGTACAGATTTGTTGTCGAATGAAATTCATTGATAAAGAGCTCGCAAATCATTATCCATTAATTTGTCGTATTTGAGAAAAACATATTACGAGCAAACACGGTTACTCGTTATTTCGAGCAACAACGCGATACCAGCACGACGGTTTGCGTTTCGGACGGTTGCACACTCAGTTGCAGCAGCGAGAGATGCGCAAGGACGGTTGCAACGTTCGCTAACATTCCAAGTCTAATGTTAAAGCACTCGACCGCTCTTTGACTCAGCGTCTGACGTAAATCAACTTTCGGTCAAAGAAACTGATGGAGTGTTCTGAGTCGACGCTTCTTATAAGGTAATGCTATAACGTAACGGTCCTCTGTCTCAACAAGCTTGTTTTCAATCTCTCAACGTAAGACGTCAACGTATTATCTTTCGTATGACATTTCTGATGATATCTAAAGTTCGAGAGAAGATAGAAAACATATAATAAATAGATTTATAAAAATACAAATTTTTTTTATAGATAACCAGTTAACAATCTGAAACCAGTTGTTCCACACGTACTGCGAAACGCAAAACGAACGAGTTGCTGACACATTTTTGAACAATGTGAAGAACGATTTCCATCTCCGCGAGCCCTCAATGCGTTGTTTTCTCTTTGCTCTACCTCCATATTACGTATTGCAAAGTTCACCAATGTTATTCGACTCGCGCCATTGAAAGTTAACAACCAGCAAGCGAGCTACCATATCGTGTGCATATGTGTCGCGCGACTAGTAATGCTTGTGCGTGGCACGGGAGAGCACTCGGGCATGGCATTGCCACCAGGAGGAGAGCTGACATCCCTTTGTGCGCTCGAGTAGATTTCTAAACAGCGTAGCGCTCCTTGTCGTCTGAAGGACCTTCACACGTTCGAGACGAGCGCGCGTTCTTCTTCACTGTGTGTGCGCGCGCGAGGGATGGCAGATACGTGAGAGAAACGCCAATGGAATTCTTTATTGTATTATCGATAATTAAAAGCGCGGATCGTTGTCAATCGAGAGAGACAATCGGACTTAAAATTCTGACGGAGTGCACATAGCTAAATTCTTTTGATGTATTTACCGCACGGTTTTGTTCGAAAAATTTAAATTTGTAGAACTGGTATGAGCGAGAAAATGTTTGATATTGGAAACATACCTGTAAGACATCGCATGCATGCGTGTGTACAGAGAGAACAGTAAATGTACATGAGCTCAGTCTAGCAAGTAATGCTCATAAACTTCGCACACCTGTTCACTTCACAGCGCCGGTAATAACTCTGCAGAAGAGTTTTTTCACAACTTGAGAAACAATTCGTAGTTGACCTTAAAACGAGTCAAGTTCATATTCGCGCTTTTACACACACGTATTTATATTACTGATAGATTTACATCATTTATCTCGTATTCCACTGCACACCATCTGGCTAACACACGTACCTATCGTACGCACGATTGCACACAATGCAGCCCTACGTATTTGCACGAGGATCGCGCTCTCGAGCACGCATAAATTATGTGGAGCGATTAGTAAAGCGACGCATTGACAAAGCGACAGTAGTATCGCATTGCTATTGCGACAAATTTCTATTTTTCAAAAAAACACTGGCTCATTATCGCGCGTGGTGTGACAGCTCGTTAAAGTAAATTCGCATTTCTTCGCATTCTCACATGAAACATCGCGGCACGTTGCCAAATACGTCTCTTTTCCATCGCGAAGTTGCACAAGCACACACGCGTGCAGTTAATCCGATTATTATTCAGACGGATTTCGCAATTTCGACGATGAGATATAATGAAATTGTAATTAAAGAGGTTTAATTAGCTCTTTGAATATCGTGGCAAATGATAACCGAGAACTGTACGAATTCCCATTTCGTAACGTAGATAAACCGGTTAACCGCACGATATTATAATATCGAGTATTAAAGCGAAAAAGTCGTAATATATATTAAATTTTCTATAAGGAAAAACCTTAGAAAGTTTAGAGGCTTAGTTGTATGAAATTCTCTCTTATAAAACTGTAATATTGTCGACAACGTTTTGTGTTGATTTTGTAAGCAAATAAATACTGTAACAATATTTAATATTGAAAAATACGCGTGTTTTCTTGAAAAATTTCGAGTGAACGTGTATGTTTATTGTGGAGTTTGTTCACAACTTTACAGAGAGATGCGCGCGAACATCGTCACTTCGGAAGTTCGGTCCGAGCGCGCGCGTCCTCGTCGAGTCTCCTCCATCACGGAAATTTACGAGCTTCGGGCTGTTCGATGCAATTCACGGGGAGCGAGTATGACGCGACGTCTCGAGAGTTCGTGCCATCCACGAATTTTGTAGTGCGCAAATTCAATCGATCGCGTCCACAGCAAAACGCGTAGTTCCGCATAAATGTGTGTGAGATAACGCACACAACCGCGTGTGAGAACGCATACACATGTGCGCACATAATCGGACAAACCGAATCCGAAATCTCCTCTCGCACTGGTGGAGAGGTTGCCTGACAAACTGATTCGAGAAAGTGAGATGGGGGATCCGACTGTATATATTATGTTTCTTTTGTAGAGAATGCAATGTCGCTAATTCATATTGAAGAGCAAATAATCAATAAAAAAATGGTAGGATTTATCCTGCCAACTTTTTACATTTGCAACAAGAAACAGATTTGACCACATTTGTGATTACTGTCTCAAATGGCGCAGCAGAATAACGCTGATGTTTATATTCAATCTATGTTGAGAACAGGTGAAAGAAAATGAGTTTGTTACGTATTCGAAGGTCAACGTCGCTGAGAGAAAGGACGACCGGGCGAATCTCGTTAAGGGCGAGTCTCGCATTTACCCTCTGTTCTCGAGACGTACTTGCGTACGCGTGGAACAATTTATTGCATCTTTCTTGCACGCTAAAGCATAGTATGAACCGCATACCTTATGCTCGGTTCCCAGCTGAGTTGAATCATAAATCATGCTGCTCTCTCCTTTCCTCCGTCTTCCTTGTCTTATCCTCTCGTCCACCACGGTCACCCTTATTTCTTATACGACAAACAGAAAGATCTTCTCGCTCGTGTACCTTTCAAGAGCAGTCATGATCAACGTCTAGACTCAGCCTCGTTCAATGCGAGTATTTCGCTGGTGCTTCTTCGTATTAGTTGTTTAAATATTTGTTTTTGGCGCTTTCGCTAATCATTTTGATTCTTCGCGGATCGCTCCAATCGAGGTTAAAACAAACTTGCTCATTTGGTAAGAATAAACACAGTCGCATATGTGATGAAATGACGAGCTACAGATATTGAGATTAAAACATCGCGACGAAATATCAGCGGTGCTCTTTCTATTTCAAGTTGGGGGTTCAAGGAAAAGGGGAGAGTCCTGCGCGAATTATCCTTCCACACTTTGCATTCCGCTTGGGAATGAAATATTACTCCTCTGAGGAAAATTTGATATACCGAGACACGCGCGCAAACCCCATTACATCACGTTTACGGCGACCGCGACGCAGAAACTTGATAATTACATTACATCACAGTTCTCTTTTATGACAACTAACATTACTAAGAGGCACGTGATTACTGCTTATTCCACCGGCGACATTTTGCACGTACTAGGCGCTCGAGTCGAGTTCGCCAACGATCTTCTACAACCCGCATAAACACGTGTAGCTCGATGTAACACGGCACAAAATTGCTCTCGGACTTTATAAATAGTCATCGTAATAATTAACCGAGATGAGAAACAGGATAAGCGCATAGAGAGATTTAATCAAATGTTATTCTTCAATTCAGCAGAAAGTATCTGCTGTCAGGATTTGCCTTTTACTCACGGTAATTAATAATCGATCGAGTGTATCGATATCATAAAGATCATTTTCTGACACGAATTTAACATATATTTTTTTTAATACATGGTCAGTGCTAAAGTTTTGTTTATTAACTCTAGTCATTTTTGATAAATATTAAAATGAGCATCGATCCACGCAATTGCAAGATATCATTTTCACTCCATTGTCATAATTAGCTCGTTTAATTTCGTTCGTTGTACCGTCGGAATTCAGGAAGTTAAAATTCGCTCTGTTAAATAACTGGTCATTCATTGACAACGCGGTGACACGTAAACAGCATTGGGGCGTTGTGTAATGGCAATTTGGTGTATTTGTTACCTGATTGGAATAAAGCGTCTAGTGAAACGAACAATTTCGATTATACACGGGGCTTGTAATTACCGAAAGAGCTGCGGACTATCGTGTAGCAATGCGAGCGCTAATTATTGGCTTACTGTCAAGTATATCTTGTTGTCGGCGAGTTTTATCGCGATTAAAACGAAGTATCTTGCAATGAGAAAACAATCGATATCAAGATCGAATATCGCATTGTCGTCGATTCGCCGACGATGAATTTCGACCGCGCGCGCGAACTCGCAATTTTTTCAACCAATGCAATCTCCGTTGATACGTCACACACGTAATTAATTATTCAATCGTATATAATTGTAAGAGAAATAAGAATAAAGTGTGTGATTTGTGTTTTTACTCACCGTTTTCAGTGTCTCGTAGTCTCTTTTCTTCAGCATATCTATTAATCTCTGGTGATCCATCTCTTCCTTCGTCATGTACACTTTTTTGTCTCTCAATTTCTCATTTTCGTAATCGTCGCACAAAACATTGCGAAAATTCACCTGCTGAACACTGTAATTCACTTTATTTGTTTGTTCGGCCGACGGATTTTCCGGCAAATCCTGTTCGAATTGCAGGTTCTTAACGAGAACTTCGTTAATCACCGCACCGCGTTCATCGGTGTCCTTCGCTGTTTCTTGAACCGCGAGATTTTCCAACTTTTCCCCGAACTGTAATCTACTTCGAGAAGGATCTTCCTCGATCTTGAGTCTTGAGCCTCGCTGACTCTCCAGTTCGTCCACGGGAATCGTTGCGGTCGACAAATTACTGTTCTCTCTCGAATGAATTGTTAATTGATCCGATTCCACTCTCGAAATGTTTTCGTAGTGAGCCGCAAAATCTTCGAACGTTACTGGCTCCTCCGGATCCTGTCTGATTTCTTCGTGACCTTTGGATTCTTTTATTTCTCGAGATCGAGGTTGAACTTTCGACTTAGCATTGCTGTGGCAAGGTGACGTCGATTGGAAAGTGGCGAAGGTCATCGCCGGTTCATTAACAACGACTTGCTGCTGATCCCACTTGGTGTAAATCAAACTGTCTTTTTTTTTATCCACCGATTCCTTCCATCGTCCATTCGGCAAACTCTGTTTTACCTTTAAACACTGTTTCAAACCAATCTCCGGATACCTACATAGCAAATTTATTTCGTTCTTTTGATCGTCCTCGTCGATAGTTTCGAGATGCTCGTGTCGCGACTCGCCGATCCTGTCGGACGACTCATCCTCGAGAGTTATCGACGTTTCCTTGACAGGCGGCTCCCGATCCGATCTAGTTACGTTGATTTTTTCACCGTAAGGAGACACTTGTAGAGAAGGTCGAAGTATCGACTCAAGATCGTCCGCGTGAATCACTTGCGGTTGCAAACTCCGCTCGTAAATCCTTTCCACATGATCCGACGGAACGTAACGTGTGATTCTACTGGACGAGACGCTTTCGCAGCTTGCAATCTTGGATTTCGCGGTGTTCTGTTCGCTCAGCTGTTGCTGCAGACCGCTTGTCGCGGTGTAGACTCGGTTGTTCGGTTTGAAACTCGACGAAGACGCGCCCGTCGACACCTTTGTTCGTTCCTGCGACGCGGTATCTCGCGAGGGCGATGCACCGTGATCCTTTTGCGGCAGAACCGACGGTTTTCTAATCTCCATCGACGTCCCGTCGATCTGATAACATCTGGATCTCAGACTGCGCGATTCCACCTGACCTTGAAGAGCTCGCACTCGAGCGCCAACCGGCAAACCGTAAATTGGCTGTTCCTGCCGCGATTGATCGATCGATTTCGAATCTTTTCGAGAATTTTCCGAAGTCTGCAGTCGACGTCCCGATTCTGCCGACGTGATTCTCGAAGATGCATTATCTCGAATATAGCCAGCAGCGCATTTCGTTGGCGCTTCCGTCGATTTACAGGCCATCTCGACCGCTTTACCGGCAGTCGCGATGGGTCGCGGCGTCGAACCGCTCGCCACAGCAGCCGCTCGCCTACTTTCTCCGTCCTTATTTGGTGAGATTGGCTCGCCTTGGTCACCAAGGTTGTCGGCCGACAACAGGCCCTTCGCGGAGCTTGTCCCGCGCGGCAAACGCGTCTCCGTCTCCTCCTTAACGAGCGAACACGCTGTCGCACAGTTCTGATCCGCGTTCCCGGAACATTTCAGCGACGGTCTTCTACAGGGGATAATTGATGTTGTCATCGTTGTCGTTGTTGAAGTCGTAACGGTAGACACTTCGGCCACCTTTGAGCTGTTAACGGTAGCTCTGTGATCCAGCTCGCATCTCGTCCTCGCCAAGTTTATAATCCGGTTTTCTCCCAAGCCTTTTTCTTCGATGTTTCCTTCGGCACGTCTGGATCTGAAGCTTGACGAGCCAAGTGGGCCTCTCTGAGGGATTCTGGAGGCCGGGCTGGAATCGCTCGATCTCGAGGGCGTGACGGTCGATTGAGCACTGGAACCGTAATCCGACTGGTTAATTTTGCTCTTCACAGCCAAGTACTCTTTGTACGTGCCTTTACTAGTGTTCACGCCGACGTTCACCTTTTCCGGCCTATTACGTTCTACCATTTTGCGATTCACGCGAGTCAGGTCGTCGTAGCTCGAAGACGCTCCTCCGTTCAGTCTGTTCCTCGCCTCGTCGATCGATCTAGATCTCGAATCCTGACGGTATCTTCGCTGGCTCTTCTGTTCAGCGCTGCTGTTCGATCTCGTTAGAGGTTTATCACGTGGAAAGTTCTGACTGTGCGCTTGATTCAGCCACTCATCCACTCTCTTCTGGACTTCGCCTTTACGCAGCAAAACCTCCGGCATCTTGGAACGACTGCTCTCAATCGCATTGTCCATTGTTGAGACACGACAGGTGTCCTCGGATGGGACGAGGTGATGCACTTTGCTGCCGCAATCTTTCTGTCTGTCTCGTGAACGCTGTCTCACTTGAGTCTGCTGATTCACTTTCAGCATCGGTTGAATCTTCTCTCTTGGGATAGATTTGGTCTGAACCGTGTTAGTTAATTTCGATCGTCCTTGTTGTTGCTGCTGCTGTCGCTTCTGCTGATCCATCATAACTTCTTCGAAGTTCGTCACGCTGATGCTGCCGACGTCACTGAGATCCGACGACCTGCAATAATCCAAGTCTTCAAACTCGTCTAGAATATTGTTCACCGACTGCGTGTCAATCGAGCTGGTGCTCTTTGATTTGTTCCTCGCAATGCTCTCGTCGCTGCTCGAGTAATTGCTCTGTTGCTGCTGTTGCTGACGTTCCCTGCTGATCTGCCGTTTGGGTCGCGGCTTTGGCTTTTGATACTTGAGCACCGCGTTCTCGTAACGCTGCAGGGCGCTCCCGATTTTTTCGTTCTGATTCTTTTTTTGAACGGACAATTGTCGCGAGTAACGCTGTTGAGGTGAATCCCGCCGATGATTGAGCATCTTGTTGTCGTTAAGCGACATCTTCCACTTTGATAGATCGGATGTGTGAAGCTCTGCACGTTTCGCGAACACGTCTTTCTATTTACGGCGTTTGTCAGCTCCTTTCACGTGGTCTACGACGAGATCGGACGGGAGGCGTTGCAGTCTGCGCTGGGTGCATCTTCATCGACGAAGAGAATGTTGCTACCACTATTAGATTTCGTAATTATTTCATCGCTCATCTTCCGTCAGAAAGCGGCATCTTGATCATATTTTTTCGCAGAAAATAAAAAAAAGACTAATGTGACACACCAGATTCTGAAATAAAAATATTTATTTCGAGATTAGAATAGGAATAAAAAGTAACTACAGGTAAAATAGAGCTATTTTTTGTGAATTCTGTTTTTTTTTTCAAAATAAAATTATATAAGTTTTATAGTTACAATATTGTATTGAGATATTGAAGAACAACTCGAGACAAGTAATTTTTTTCAACTAATTTATCAAGTCAAAAACTAATTTACTTCGCGTAAAATTGTAGAGAAACTACTTCTATTGGGAGCAAGTACCAAAAATTACTCGCTGGAGTACGGTTCGTGCACTAACTGTTTCCGCAAATCTAGCGTAATAAACTCTCAAACTCGCGGACGCATGGTGGTAAAACAGCTGGCAAAGAACGTTTCATTAATTTTTCAGCTCGCACGAAATTTACGTGCGTATTTCGTTAAATGGCACGGCCGCCGCCGCATTTCGAGCAACACTTCACATGCGCATTATGCGTCGCTGTAATTCGCGCAAAAACCAACTTGATTCATCGTTTTCCAAAGGAAAAAATTTTAAGATTCTGCGATAACGACGGAAATATAAAAACATGTAAATGTAATTTTCACAAATCTTTATAAAAATATTCAGAAATACTCAAGACTGAGTACTTTAAGTAAAATGCTGTTTTTTCTTTATTGATAATAAATTTAGATTTAAAATTTTTCTATCGCGCAAAGAGTTCGCCATTTCGAACTTGACCACGTTCTGAAAATCTCGTCGATAAATGGCAGAAGGTGAACTTCCGTAATGATTGCGCCGATCCGACGCCACTTGTCCGACGCCGACGGCACGTTCTGTCGTTCGTGGAATTTCCGGTAGTTGACCGATATCCGGCTTGAATTAATTTCGCTTCTCGGCTCGAAGACATTAAATATTATAGTACGTTCTCTCGCCGAAGTTTTCGTGCGCGGAATCGTTAAAAGCCTCACGAAATGACTAACGGAACTTAATATGCTTGTGAAGATTATTAGTGCGGAATATCGTTATCCTCCCTATAAAATACATATCTTCTTTTAAGACTTTTAACATGTTTATTTCCGATAAATGCTTACTGAAGTATAAAATAAGTAACTTTCTGACAATAATATTCAACGCTTCAATATATGAACGTTTCTTTAAATCAGTTGCCAACGGTTTATTTTTTTTCCGGATGAAATCATGATAATGCGATATTGATAAATTGTGTAATTGACGAGAGAGAGTTCAGTAAGCTCGACTCACAAACGATTTATTAAATGTGTAACGGAGCGAGTCAAATGCAAACAAAGTGCAATTAACGAACTAAGCTCAAAATGGTGAAAAACCGCTTATCAGAAAAGCCGATCGAATCGATGCAAATTGCATATTTTTGGTAAACAATCGTTTTTCAGTAGCAATGTATCATTCTACGAAAATAAAGATCGATCCAGCGATAAATATACATAAAATATTATTACGCGAAAAGACAGGCAGGGGATGTACCGGACAACGTATAATAAAAATGTAAAAAAGAGTGAATTTTATTCCGTTTAATCATGATTCTCGTTGCCCGATAAAATCGTCGGTATATACCGGTATAATTCGACAATGCGTTAAAATCGGCAGACATGCAAACCAAATATTAAACGAGAATCCCGTGAGGTCGCGAACATTGTTATTCCCTCGTGGGGAGAGTAGTTGCAATTCACACGAGGCAGTAAGACCGCGCGCAAGCAGCGTAAATTAAATTAAATTGTCGCGGACTTCGTGCTCTTCTGGCGCTCTAATGATTCCCACGCGAGCATACGCTTTGAAACCTCCCGGCTGGAATTCTACTTTTAGATCGCAGATAACGCGTAACCTCATCGCGTTCGTAACGAAACACATGAATCATGCGCGGCACGAAAATGACATCGGTATTAAATTATAATCTTACAATCGACAACAAAATCAAATAAATGTTCGCGTATGGAAAAAATATTCAATTCACTTGTTTTTTATAAAAACAGATTTCTCGTTTTAATTTTATTTGAAATAAATTTATATTATTACACAAAAATGAAATAATTATAT